>NW_026404293.1:0-116 GCF_001194135.2 Octopus bimaculoides | reverse complement strand
TAATTTTCAACCGTTTTAAGTATTTTTACAAGTTTGGTAGGTGATATAAAAGATTAACTAGAAATACTTAATATCAGAATTAATATATTCCTAAAAACACTTTTACTAGATCATTT
>NW_026404292.1:0-315 GCF_001194135.2 Octopus bimaculoides | reverse complement strand
CTATAGCATCTACATCAATAGAAGTGTTTGTATTGGTTTTAGATTTTTTTAATCCACGCAAGTGATATTATTGGAAGGAAAGTCTGTAAAGTGCTATTATTCTATTGTTAATGGATAATATAAAATCTGATTAGACATTGTTGTACACTGTTAGGCTTGCATCTATTTTGTTAAACATTTTAAATCTCTAGCGCTGGAATAGTGCCTCGAAAGATTACGTTTTGTTCGTAACTATCTTCATTAGGCGATTATACAGTTTTAATACATTTCATTCACAATTTACTCACGCAGAGATACTATTCAATAATTTGATAA
>NW_026404291.1:0-887 GCF_001194135.2 Octopus bimaculoides | reverse complement strand
GTGTGTGTGTGTGTGTGTGTGTGTGTGCGTGTGTGTGTGGTGTGTGTATGTGTGTGTGAAGGCATGTGGTATAGTGGTTAAGATGTTGGGCTTATGATCATAAGGTTGCAGGTTCAATTTTTGGACTGAGTGGCGCTGAGTAGCTTGATTCAAATTCTCTGTTCAACCCAGCTATCTTTATGAAAACACCCAAGAACATTTTATCCTTTATTAGTTACTATCTTGTATCTACTTATAAATACCACAAACATTTTAACACATATAATGTTAAAATTAGTTACTTCTGTCTAGACAACATCGCATGCTATGAGACAATGAGTGCTACAAAACATCACACATTAAATAATGTGATATTAGATACATTATTACTGACTGGGACTTAACAACAACATAAGAGTATCAGTAACAACAACTAGCACTAAAGACAATAACAACAACATCAGCATTAACGAGAAAGATATTAAAAGACAATAATTAAAAGGAAGGAGCTTGTTGAGAAACACACAAACTCACATATAGATATAAACATATACATAGACACATGTAAATACACACACACACAGTGTTACAGACATAACACAATGTTACAAGCATAAATATGTATAGACACACATGGACAATCGCATACAGATGGTGCATATATATCTATATATTTCAAGTCTGGTACTTATATACACACATACAGATATAGATGAATATTTTTAGACACATGCATAGATACACACATACATATATGTATGCATGCATGTATGTATGTATATACGTATATACATACATATATAAATGACATGCTCACATATGCATACACAGACATATACATATACATATATACACATGCACATGCATAACACATTATATATATATATATATATATATATATATATATA
>NW_026404290.1:0-292 GCF_001194135.2 Octopus bimaculoides | reverse complement strand
GTGTATATGCATCTAAAGATAATATCGTTATGACTATCCTTCTTTTTCTTTTTGTATAAATGCCTTGTCCATGTCATTTCCTTTCTAAGGTTGTAAAGTGAGATTTAAGAAAATTGTACTGTTCTGTCAAACAAGAGAACGAGGAAGCAAATGTGTAGGGCAGTGGCTACCAGCCTTTGCATAACCAAAAAAACGCTATTCATTAAAATGAGTTTTCCAACGAATTTAAAGTTTTTGAAAGACTTATATGTGACGAATAAACCAAATCTAATATATATATACATATATATAT
>NW_026404289.1:0-492 GCF_001194135.2 Octopus bimaculoides | reverse complement strand
GACAGCAGTTTGCAATGTTTCACTAAAAAAGAAAACTATAATTGTCATTAGATGTGACTGGGGTGTTGGAAACACCTATGTTGCTGGAAATAATATTTATCGGACGATTACAGTCCCTGTTAGTATATATGTATGAAATTGTATGCTTTGACTGCAACATTAGAGCATTTTAGCTCTTATTTCTAGCAATGTGGGTGTTTCCGGCACCTTGGTCACATTTGGTGATTGGCGTTAGGAAGGGCATCCAGCTGTAGAAACTCTGCCAAATCAGATTGGAGCCTGGTGTAGCCATCTGGTTTCACCAGTCCTCAATCAAATCGTCCAACCCATGCTAGCATGGAAAGCAGACGTTAAACGATGATGATGATATATATATATCTATAGTTTTAAGGAAAAGAACCTAGTTTCATAAACTCATCGATGAAAATCCACTATCACATAATATTAATTTCTTTTTCTAACTCATTTATTTATTTCACTCGCTAACTCAAA
>NW_026404288.1:0-245 GCF_001194135.2 Octopus bimaculoides | reverse complement strand
ATTTTAGTTAATCATAACGCCTCTCCTAATTATTGAATTCTTCTTCTTGTTTAATCACACTATGTTTTATAAATTGGTTATTTTACCGTTTGGCACAAAGCGGATTTTGTAATCGGTGGTCAATACATCACCACACGCATGACACAGGCAAAGATGACTATGTTACAGAGATAGATGTGCAAATACACAGACACACATGGGAATGTATGCATAAACGGATCTATTTGAATATACATATACATACA
>NW_026404287.1:0-635 GCF_001194135.2 Octopus bimaculoides | reverse complement strand
CAATTCGAACAGCCATAAGTGTCTTACCTTAATCAGTATCTGGCGGGGGGTAAACCCCCGCCTTTTCCACTCCATCTGGGGCCTGTGGTGTCGGAGGTATAAAATTCTCCGATATGGTTGGTACATAATCCAATCTTGGCACCCCTATGTCTCTCCTATAGGTATTGCTGAGTACGGTAAACATTTTCCTCGTTGTTTTATAAACAGCTTTTCCTTTTTTAAACTCTATCCTTTTCATTTTTTCTTTGTCGATAGTTGCTAGGTGGTTCATTAGATCTCTATTTGCGGTTCGAACCACCATATACACACTGTCTTTTACTTTTGATTCACATTTTTTTTTTCTTTTTGCTTTTCTTTCGTTGGGGAGGGTTGTTTTCTTTTGTTGGACACAATAGTCCAACCCTCTCCAACCTTTTCCACTGGCACCGGTGTTTGCTCCTGTTTTTCTTCCACCATCTCTCTTCATCATATGCTTATGCCTCTCGGCATTCCCGATGTTGACCGTTCTTTTCCTGTCACCAGCGACTGCTGCAAAATCAACTCTTTTCCCTGATTCTTCCTTGTCCTTTACTATTTTCAGATTTACTGCTTCGTTATTATTCTTTTTCGCCAATGTTGGCCAATCTTTTTCCATC
>NW_026404286.1:0-763 GCF_001194135.2 Octopus bimaculoides | reverse complement strand
AAGGAAGAAGGAGGAAAAAATATCACCTTTAGACTTTCCTGTTTCCTGTTTGAGAAGAGGAGCTATGCTCGAAACGTAACACAACCACTCTTTTCCTTTTTTGAGGGTCTTATTAATACTTTGAATGTGCTGCGACCTCACGCTGTTGTTTTTTCTTGTCTTTATATATATAAGGGTTAAGGAATAGAATAGATAAAATCCGGGTTACATATGTCGCCTGCAGTATACATCTCGTTTGTATAATTACCACTTCCGAGGTTCCATTCGCTATGAAACATATGTAACTCTTGAATTTTTATTCGCAACTCTGGCTGCCTACCGTGAAATATAAAATAATCTTACGCCCGAATAAATCACTATTGCTCCTGAAGTGTTTTTTTTAAATAGATTTTTAAGGATTGCTTGAAGCTCACTTTCTTCCTACACTCCGAAACTTGGATCTTACATCTATCTATCTATCTATCTATTCAAATTAGAGATTAAAATAGCCTCATTAAGGGATAGTAATATCCAATGAATTACTGGTTCATTCCCTAATATTTTTGTGAATAATATTCATAAAATAATAGGTCTAAATATAATTCTTGGTTTATAAATATTCAAAAGAAAATTAAGAAAATGGAGATATAACATTAATATAATTTATCTGCAAAATTCCAATATATATATATATAATTTTTCAAAAATTAATCTCCTAAAAACATTTAACTTAACTTAACTTAATCTTTTTAGCAGATTAATTTTTGAAAGTTGCATTCCCTCG
>NW_026404285.1:0-273 GCF_001194135.2 Octopus bimaculoides | reverse complement strand
ACATACATGCATACATTTGCCATGATAGATCGCTGACCATTACATTTATATATTTTTCTCCGTGTTTCTCTCCTTATTTCTTTCTGTGTTCCTTTCAGTTGAAGAGCGTAGCTCGAAACGTCAAAGACTTTCTCTATTCCCGAGCGTTAAACTAATACATCCATTTGTTGTTTACACCACCTGTCTTCGTCTATTGTTTTTTCGTAAATTCACCCATGCATGCATGTATGCATGCATGCATACATACATACATGCATGCATGCATACATACAT
>NW_026404284.1:1838-1941 GCF_001194135.2 Octopus bimaculoides | reverse complement strand
GCATGGAAAGCGGACGTTAAACGATGATGATGATGATGATGATGATGTGCTAATATAATAATTTCTTAAAGTATGTGTTAATCCCCATGTACCCAGACTTTGT
>NW_026404284.1:1721-1828 GCF_001194135.2 Octopus bimaculoides | reverse complement strand
ATGTGTTAATCCCCATGTACCCAGACTTTGTGGATACCCTGTATATATATTTACATGGTTGATGATATTTTGAACAATGTATCTGATTGTTCAAATGCTTCAATTCT
>NW_026404284.1:1201-1711 GCF_001194135.2 Octopus bimaculoides | reverse complement strand
TGTATCTGATTGTTCAAATGCTTCAATTCTATGTATGTACATACATTTACACAATTGCTGACACCTATGAAAGCTTTCTCGCATTGGGTTCATGCAATATTTCCTATCATTAATAAAACTTGCGACATGTTTGATGACACAGACATGCTAGGAATATAAGAATGACACATAATACAATGTTATGCACCGTTATATAATATAATGTTATATAACGTTATATAATATAATAATGTTATTCAATATTATGTTATGTAATGCAAAATCGTTATGTAATATGAAAATGTTATGTAGTATAACAATACTTATAATATAATACTGTTATATAATGTTACCTAATATGCTTTATAAGTTCATGTTATATATCATAATAATGTTATATAACATAACAACCATACTTAATAAAATAATGTTATACAAAAGAATGTAATAATGTTATATAAAATGTTATATATAATACTACCATCATCATCATCATTGTCGTTTAACATCTGCTTTCCATGCTAGCATGGG
>NW_026404284.1:196-968 GCF_001194135.2 Octopus bimaculoides | reverse complement strand
CCAGGGGCACTGGCAACGATCTCGCTCGAAAATCCTACGAAGGCCAGTCTAAATAAATAAAGTTATATAATAATGTTCTATACTGTTATCATGCCATATAATATAATAATATTATATAATATAATAAAGTTGTATAAATGAAATATTCTTATATAATAAAATGTAATAATGAGCTTTGATATAATGATACTGTATAACACATACGACATAATAAAATAATGGTATAGAATATAACAATGTGGTGTAATATAATAATGTATAATATAATAATGTTGTATAATATTATAGCATCATATTATAAATTAATATTTAGTCATATGATATCATAATGTTATGCAATATAATAATAATGCTATATAATATAATATAAGATAATATAATAATGTTATATAATGTAATAAAATGTGTCATGAAATATCACATTGTTATATAACATAAAATAATGTTATAAAATATAATGCTGTAACATAATATAGCATAATACAATCATGTTATGTAATATAATAATGTTGTGAAATATAATATATGATATTATTATGTAATATAATAGTACCATATAACATGCTTGCTTCCTGCTTACGACAGCCCATAAAAGGTGATGAGAGTTTCAATCCAAAACATTCATCTCCCTCTGCCTCCAGCATCTTCTTTCTTATGAGAGTGGACGTGTCCAAGAAGACCAATACAATATAGGAAGGTCATAATAGCACTGAAGGGAACCTAGAACAATAGCCACATAGGGCTGATGATGAGGTCATCTCCTTTCTTCATA
>NW_026404284.1:0-167 GCF_001194135.2 Octopus bimaculoides | reverse complement strand
GAACAATAGCCACATAGGGCTGATGATGAGGTCATCTCCTTTCTTCATACAGTCTCCTGCATTTGGATTCAAAGTGCTTCACTCCAGCATCACACATGGGCCTCCATATCTTCTGATTAACAGCCAGGGGCTCCAACCCATCAGGAGGGATACTGTATAGAATGAGA
>NW_026404283.1:0-201 GCF_001194135.2 Octopus bimaculoides | reverse complement strand
TTATATAGATAGAATGAGGCATGTCACCCCTAGACTGAAACAGCTGTAAGATATCATCCCACTTTCTATCACTATATGTCTTTTTTGAATTACCTATATGACAATATGTCGCATGTATTTGTATATTGTTATTATTGTCTTTTTAGTAAACAAAGGAGTGGCTGTGTGGTAAGTAGCTAGCTTACCAACCACATGGTCCCG
>NW_026404282.1:3908-4241 GCF_001194135.2 Octopus bimaculoides | reverse complement strand
AGTAGATGGATAGATTGATTGATAGACAGTTGTTCAAAAATTCCTTATAGTAACCACATTTCATTCTGCTGTCAACATAAGGCCTGAAATAAATTTTTTAGGAGGCAGGTAATTAATTATATTGACCCCAGTTCAAGCATAGCCTAGTAGTTATTTTTGCTTTGCAACCAAGTAGTTCCAAGTTTGTTCTCACTATGTGGCATCTTGGACAAATGTCTACTACCATAACTTCAAGTTAGCCATTGGTTTGTGAGCAGAATTTGGTAGGCAGAAGCTGCTCTGTATTAGTGTATGTGAATATATATATATATATATATTTATATATATATATAT
>NW_026404282.1:0-565 GCF_001194135.2 Octopus bimaculoides | reverse complement strand
TATATATATATATATATATGAAATAAAACATGCACACAGTTTACATAGTTTTAATATATTTAGAAAAGAGAAAGCATTGTGTTTGTCGGCTGGTTTCGTTTTCGCTAATCATGACATAGAAATTATTATAATAATTTCGTATTTTCTATAAGAAGGTTTTAGTTCATGTTGTTTATGGGAGTTTGTGAATGAAATGAATAGTGTCTGATGGAAATGCCCAGGACCTCCGTTCTCAAGGCCTCAGAACAACACTTACTAAGAGATAATATCCACCTGCACTTATAGACGATGGAATTAAGCAGGCCAAGAAATTAGGCTTTAACATATCACATCACATCTCAAAACACAACCGTATGTATTAACTCACAACCCTAGAAACATTGAGGCATACAACACTCGTATACAAAATCAACCTGTGCTCACTAGGGATCCAAAAATGAACAACACAAACTGGAAACAAATTTATGAAATGCAAAAAGCAACACAAATCGCTGAAAAGACTTCTGACAGCGAGACTTTACAAAACAACCACGAAACCAATGGTTAAAAAATGTGGACGCCCAAA
>NW_026404281.1:0-262 GCF_001194135.2 Octopus bimaculoides | reverse complement strand
TCCAGTCTGTCTGGTCTAACGACCCTCCATGTTTGCTTTCGTTCAGTTTCCTTGTAGGTCCCCACTGTCCTGTTTTTTTCCCAACTTTGACCTTCCATAAATCGCAAATTTTATTTTGGTACTTATGGGAGCAATTGTCTTCGAAGACTCATATTGTCGTTCATTGCTCGAAATGAGGAGTAGATGGACAGCCGACAACTGACGAAGGGTCATTCTTTATATTACTAGTCCTGTTTTCCATTTGTTTCTCTCGTTGTTTGCG
>NW_026404280.1:0-357 GCF_001194135.2 Octopus bimaculoides | reverse complement strand
AACATTGGCTAAGGCATAAATAGTGGAATATAACAGCCCTTTAAATTCCTTCAAACACTTTTTATTACTGATAAACAGATTCAGGCATGATTTTTTTCACACTGAAAAAGTATGGACATAAGTCAATAAGAGAAGTAGAAATCTTGTTAGGATAATAAGATTTACTAATAGGGAATTAACCAGATTCACATAGTTTTAAATAGTAATGTAGTGTATACTGACTAATCAGATTATATGAACTCTATATGGAAGACCAAGGGTATAAAAACTCAGTGCATCAGTTATGACACAAAATTTTTAGAGATGATGTGATAACCATCTAAATTAAAGAAAGATCAAAGGTACATTAAAATAAAA
>NW_026404279.1:3905-5053 GCF_001194135.2 Octopus bimaculoides | reverse complement strand
ATATTATTTATTATGTAGATTCCGAATATACAAAAAATTTCGGTGAAAGTATTTTGGGAGCGGGGTGGGGGACAATTTTCGGAAATTCCACTTGAATTCCTCTTAACTTCCAGGAAAATGAATATTTTTTCGTGAAATTTTCTACAAATATACCTTGATGTATGTACATTTCGAGAATGTAGAAATTTTGAAAGAAAAACCTGCAGGTTATTTTTGGGAAGTGTTCCCCACTCGGTGGTGTTTCGGAGCAAGTCGTCCATATTTGTTTCATTTTTCTCTATTATGTGCGTAAGTGCATCTATAGATTTCTAATGAAGTAATAGGCAGTGAAGAGAAGCCGTCATAAGAAAACTTTTAACTACCTCTATTCCTTTCTCCCCCTCCTCCTCTATCGCTCTCTCAAACACATACACGTGCAAGTACACAATCATTCAGTAAAATATAACTCATGTTTGTCAATGTTTTGTAAATATAACACGATTTTCACTAGGGTGTTAGGGTTAGGGTTTTAGGGTCAGGGTTAGGGGTTAGGGTTTAGGGTTACGGTTACAGTTAGGGTTAGGATTAGTGTTACGGTTACGGTTTTAGGGTCAGGGTTAGGGTTTTAGGGTTAGGGTTTAGGGTTAATGTTAGGGTTAGTGTTAGGATTAGATTTAGGGTTAGGGTTGGGTAATCGTGCGGGTGTTAATCTGAAAAATTTCAGATATGTGAAAAGTACCGACCCTGCCATCTATTATAACTTTTGTTGTTCTGTTTAATATATACATAGATTATGCCTCCAAAGAAGAGAGTTTGCTGGGGAAAGACAGCAACCGGTTTAAAATGACAGCAACAGACTGCAGCAATTCACCACATTCCAGAAGCTACTTTGAACATAATGCAAAATGGTGCATCAACATCTTCTGCCCAATCTGATAGAATTCTGGCAAAACTGTGTAGCAACAGATCGACAGCAATTGCTTCATCAGAAATTGCCGTGCTAACTCCTGCGAAAAGGGATTACCCTGCTCTGTATAATCAGGGCAGTGCAAAAAGTTGTTTTGCACAAGCATTTCTATAGCCAATTAGACGGATGAAATTTACGTACGCTTAATAATGTTACGCAAAACAGCCTTCAGCCTTTCTCTATTAATTTCATCTTCTTTTGA
>NW_026404279.1:2496-3376 GCF_001194135.2 Octopus bimaculoides | reverse complement strand
TATATATATATATATATACATATATATATATATATATATGTAGACGACCGTGCGAACCAAAGGAGAAATGGTGACGAATGGAAACAGGCTCCTTTTAACGCGTCACACGGTCGACACAAAATATATGATATGTTATAATACTATAACATAGAGAACTAGGAAATGCCAGTAAGGTAAAGATGGAGATGACTCAACCGATAAAGATGTATAACAGTAAGGTTTATTAGAGCATTAAACTGTATGTCTGTGTGTGAGTTTGAATGCGACATAATAAAACACAATATAAGACAGGCCGTCATGTAAACAAAGAGTGTGTATACAAATATATGTAAGTGAATGCAAGAGATACAGAGGACAGAAAAAAGTCTGTAACACGGATAAGAAAATACCAGTTCTCAGTTAGGGTACACAGTTAGATTGAAAGTCTGTATATAAGAGGTTGAGGCGTTGAAGCAGAGCTAAGTCACTTGTCATGCAGTTGAGGCTTCTATGCCGGGCCAGGCTACTTGATACAGATGTTCTTTACAGGTGTCGAATTCTGTTAACCTTGGTGAAGATATTTCACAACAGTATTGAGAGAAGCTGCGGTTGCTGTTGGTAGCTTGTGTACGTAGAGATGTTGGCGACGTTGGGGAAGCTTGTAGTAAACAGTTGAACGATGGAGTTGATGTCGTCGCTGGAAACTGGCTGGTTGGTGTTATGTGTGGTCAACGACCAGATCTTAGAAGATCTGAAGCCGCGACAAACTGGCGCGAGTTAAAGCAGGCTATTTATAGGTACAAGTAGGCTCCAGAAAATCATCAGAAAAACACTCTCTCATGTGACCTTATTAGATGGCCACGATTGGTCAGTTTGCACCCTGGCGCGAACAGGACTGGAG
>NW_026404279.1:1216-2013 GCF_001194135.2 Octopus bimaculoides | reverse complement strand
TATATATATATATATATATATATATATATATATATATATGTATGTATATATATATTGCACATCAGTAAATGAATGGTTTAAAAGCTATAAGAGATACTGTGCTAGCTAACTACACATATAGCGGGGATCTTTAACAGATCATACAGGGGTAACTACAAGCTTTGTAAACACTATATGACATATATGAATAGCATGTATGTCATCATCATCATCATCATCGATTAATGTCCATCTTCTATGCATGGATGGATACTAATTCTAAAATATCAACTCATTTTCAAAATTTTTTCTATAATCATTGTTTTAAAATATGGACAGCCTGAATCTGCCATTATCAGATGTAAAGGTGTGTGATTTAAGGGAGATTTAGCTGTTGTCTTAAGCACATCCCAAGACCAACTGGTACACACATACAACACACACAAACACATACACACACACACACGCACGCACACACACACACACACACACACACACACACACACACACACACATGATAGCAGATGTTTGTGAATAATATATAAGGGAAATTGAGGTTGTTTCCATAGAGTCCTGACCTACATTGATTTAGTGCTTGTGGTTATAACCGGCATCAAGAGAGAGATTTTTAGTAAGTCTGCAAGTGAATATCAGAACATCAGTGAATATGACAGTGTGTAAGGGAGTCTGTATATGTATGTATGTATGTATATATATATATATACACACACACACACATATATATATATGCATATACATACATACATATATATATATGCATATACATACATACATACATACATACATACATACATATA
>NW_026404279.1:0-1165 GCF_001194135.2 Octopus bimaculoides | reverse complement strand
TATATATTCCGTTTATATATTTGTTTTGCAAAATTCTTGATGTGAAATCGTGTGTTGAAACAGATACTGTTGTATTTGGAGATGGTCATGTTGCCAGTTTAGCCAATAAAGACACACGCACTATATATTTGGTGTTAATTTGCTTCAGCTTTATATTACATTAATTGTATTTCGGCCAGAGTTTTTTCGTCACACTTCTGTGACCTCAACAGTGGTCCTTTGCTTTCTTCATTCTTATTTGTGTGTCCCTCCTTACTAACAATCAGCCATTTTGTATTTTGTATTCCTATTGTATGTGTCTATGTTTGCGCATGCGTATCCCTCTATGTGTGTCTATGTTTAGTAAGTGCATGTGTGTGTATGGGGAGTGCCTGTATTATCTGTATCCCCTGTTTATACATGTTCATTTAATTTGTTTTTATTTATTTGTTCATGTGTTTATACCTACTTTTTTTTTGTATTTAATTTAATTTTGTTAACGTATGTAGTTATTTAATTATATTTGTTCATCTGTGTATTGTATTATATTTTGTTCATATTGTTATCAGTTTATGGGGATTTTATTGTCATATGTTGTGGTTTGTTGGGGGTGTGTGCTAGTGTTCCATTCCAGTTTCCTGTTCAGGCTAGGTTTATCTTTTATTATGTGTGTAGCTTCTGTAATTTGTCTAAGTGCTGCGTCTGTTCTATGTGTGGACAAGATTTTAATTTCTATGTTGTTGAGTGAGTCTCTGTGTTCCTGCTCAGCTTGTTTGTACAGAACTAATGAGCTCTTCTCTTCCTTAAGTTCCCTCCAATGTCCATTTACCCTCTCTCCTATGCTCCGTGCTGTTTCCCCTACGTACGTCGTTGTCTTGTTACTGCATTGTCCCCCTGTACGTCATATACTATAGACCACATTTCTGGCTTTACAGTTTGTTTGTGGGCTAAATCTACATACAGTACAGTTCCTATCAGTGCAGGGGGTTCTACTAAAAGGGTAGGTTCTACCAATAAGGGATTTGATAGGGTTGCCTGGCCTTTCAGCAACCTTAATTCTTAGCTTAAGTTTGTCTAGGCCCATTCTAAAGCGGTATGCCAGTTCGCCTCTAGGGGTGGTGTTGATGAACATAACGCTCTGGTATTTGTGGCTATCATACCATGAGTTGGCCTTCCCCATTTTCTT
>NW_026404278.1:0-305 GCF_001194135.2 Octopus bimaculoides | reverse complement strand
CTCTCTATAAGCTAAATCAGTCTTTAACCTCCATCATGTCAACATTTCAAGCGTAAAAATCTTTAATACAAAATTCTTCTCCCGAAGAAAGAGGTGATGTTATCCAACAATGGACCTTGATATCTGTCATATATCAGGATCACAAAGATCCCTGAAACGGCCGTAGGACATTTAAAACTCTACTTATTTTATTTGTGATATTGTTTTATTTTGTAAGTTGGACTATGTATTCTTAATATCCAAACACATTTACATTTTTTTCTTTTCGATTCAATGTATCTTCATATGTAAATGTAAATAAATAT
>NW_026404277.1:0-240 GCF_001194135.2 Octopus bimaculoides | reverse complement strand
GCATTCCTTACTCTTTCCCTCTCCACTGGCAGACAGCCACTTCTACACCAACTACCAACCAGAGAGCAAACTTGTCACTGTCACTACAATTACTGTATTTTCTGGTGTATAAGCTGCTATTTTTTACCTGGAAAAAGAAAGGTGCACCTAATGTGTGTACTTTTTTACAAGTTTCAGGAGGAAAATAATGTGTGTATGGAGATTGACTGATTCCACTGATTTTTTTCAGAGGAAAGCTTG
>NW_026404276.1:0-292 GCF_001194135.2 Octopus bimaculoides | reverse complement strand
GTGTGTGTGTGTGTGCGTGCGTATGTATTCGTTATTTAATGTGTCTTGTTTATTGTTTCATTATGTCAGCATTTTTCTCTGCTTTCTGTACAAAGATCCTTTCTCATCCGATATTAGTGTTGACAAAGCTTTATCTGCTGCTGCTGCTGCTGCTGCTGTTGATGATGATGATGATGATGACGATGATGGTGATGGCGATTATGAAGCTGATGATGATGATGGTGGTGGCGATTATGAAGCTGATGATGATGAGGATGATGAGATTAATAACGATGATAATGACGTGACGATG
>NW_026404275.1:0-1052 GCF_001194135.2 Octopus bimaculoides | reverse complement strand
GAAAACTGACGACGTAACAAGGTTAATACCGCCAAAGGAAACTATCCAAGTGTTGGCGGTAAACACCGTTATTTACAAAGATACAACTGCAAGGAAAGGCGCATCATGATGATGAAAACGGATGCAATAGAGAAGTGTCTTGCCCCTGTGTGGGAAAAAATAAAATATGTTGGTAGAGAGCCTCGAAATGCTACAGTAGAGGCCCAATTCGAATCCGCAGAAGTGGCGAAAGAATTATCGACACAAACGCTGAAAACTGAAGAGGTAATGCTCTTACCTACATACCTTGGCCGGAGAACTGCGAAAATCACAATAGAAGATATTCCATCCGGGTATGACGTAAACTGGTTGGTAGAAGCGTTAATTTACGACGTGGAGGATCAGGTGGAAGTACTTACAATCAGAAGAAGGAACGCACTCAATTGGAAGGGGCAGGCGCTTGAGCTTATAGTTCTAGCGTCAAACGATACCCTCGAGACCAGACCAGACAGGATTTGTATAGGGGAGGGTCTCAGTGCAAGAGTGTCAGTGGAGGGACGGAGGCCCAGATGTTTTAAATGTGGTGAAAAGGGCCACGTCCGTTCCGAATGTGTGAAAATAAAAAAAAACCTAACCAAAAATAAGAAGAAGTCCCTCCCCAAAGGGAGAAAGAAATACCGGAGAAAACAGAACTTAAAAAAGACGTCAAACAAGGTAAATCGAAAATGCCGGAAGTCATAATAGAAAGAGGAAAAAGTGAGGAAGAAGCGGAGTTTGAAGTTGCTAAAAACACAAGGAAAAAAACCTATTGGCCCAGACTCCCCTCCCACTACAAGAAAAAAAGAAAAAATGCAAAGCACACAAAAAATAATACCCTCGTCCACTCCCAAATTGAAACCCTCTCCTAAACCTCTCCTAAACCCCCGCAAGAAAGAATTGTTTCGTACACCATCAAAAATGAAGTGTTACATGGATTAATAACAAAAAAAAACAAAACTATACGGTAATGGGACCTATTGAAGTTAAACCGCCGCACATACGGTTGGCGAGGATAAGTGCCGAACACTTCGAAC
>NW_026404274.1:0-232 GCF_001194135.2 Octopus bimaculoides | reverse complement strand
TATATATATATATATATATTTATACATACATGCACCTGATATCTTGCCTCTAATCACATGCACACATGTATACCATGACTCATACACTGTTCCCTTTCCTGACTTTTGTACATAATTCTATGCACTGTACATACACCTCTGATAAGTTGTAGTGCAACTGAGCACTATACACAATAATTTCATTAATTATTATTGAGTGAGAGAGCAGTGCATGCCATCAAAGTGACACTGG
>NW_026404273.1:0-423 GCF_001194135.2 Octopus bimaculoides | reverse complement strand
CTTTCGACTTTATCTATCCAGACGTTTTAAATCAGCCTGAGCCTATAGTAAAAGGCACTTGCCCAAGGTTCCATGCAGTGGGACTGAACTCAGAACCTCATGTGGTTGGGAAGCAAGCTTCTTATTACACAGCCATGCCTGTGCCTGTTTAAAATACTTCTTAATTTTGGAATGGAAGGAGCAAGTCAATTACATTGACCCTAGTATTTGACTGGTATTTTATTTTTATCAACTCCGGATGGATGAAAAGCAGAGTTGGCCCTGAAGGAATTAGGATTCAGGGTGTAATGAGTCAGAAGTACTTCTACAAAGCATTGTTTCCGTTACTCTAATAGTTTTTTTCAGTTCTCCACTTTATATTTAATAAAATTAGATGAAAGAGAGTTACTAAGTTACTATTTCCTACATTGCACCGTTAATCTG
>NW_026404272.1:0-626 GCF_001194135.2 Octopus bimaculoides | reverse complement strand
AATCGTTTAAACCATTTTCGAGCTGATCACTCACTGGTCATTTCCTCACCGAACAGTTTCGTTGATATCGCGAGCAGTTTCAGCTGCTTTACGTCCTTTTTGGAGTTGAATAGCAAAATTGCAAAAACGAAGACTCGATAAAAGCTTTCAATAAGTAGATATTAATCAATCTACTTTACAGAACAAAATTGCGTAACTGCATAAATTTTTATAATTTAAAAATAATTGCGTCTGTTGAATGTAAAAGTCTATCATATGTGGTTCTTGTCTCGTATATTATACTGGTGGTATATAAAAACGATATTATAAAATATAGAGTCTGATAGAAAATTTGATCAATGAAGATAAAACAAATTTCCAGATAATCATTTCGATAGTAAAATCAGATAATGAATTTGATATTGATCTGTTTAGTGCCTTTTGTAAAATAATAAATTCCAGTATTGATTTGTTTATTTAAGAGAATGAAACTATAAACGAAAATAATTGCATAATAAAACACATGAACTTACGCCATTTACGATAAGAGGTGTAGGGGTGGAGAAGCAGGTGGATGAGAAAGAAAGCGGGGATTACAAAATAAACAGTAATACAATTAAACTGTTTCAAGTAATGTACGGTTAATG
>NW_026404271.1:0-203 GCF_001194135.2 Octopus bimaculoides | reverse complement strand
ATATATATATATATATATATATATATATATATATACATGTATGTATGTGTTATATGTATGTGTATGGTATGCGTATGTATTAATATAAGCGTGCATAGGCGTTATCAAATAAGATAAACATGATACGTAGATAGTTTTATCTATACATACTTAGACGCAACCACGCACGCACACACGCACGCACACACACACACACACACACA
>NW_026404270.1:0-786 GCF_001194135.2 Octopus bimaculoides | reverse complement strand
CATGCACATTGTCAAGTTGACAGCAAAGTGCAGACAACTGGCAGGGGGGACACTGAGGACATTCCGAACAAGTGATCAAAAAGTCATGTTGACTCTATGGAAGACATTTGTTTTGAGCCGCCTAGACTATTGCTCTCAGTTGTGGTCACCACACAGTGTTAAGCGGACAGCAGAACTCGATGCAATTCAACGTCACTATACAAAAAAGATCACCACAGTCCAGCAGATGAACTACAGGGAGCAACTGAAGGCACTAGGTCTCTACTCCCTGGAGTGCAGGCGGGAGAGATATGTAATAATTTACATATGGAAAATACTGAAAGGACTGGTACCAAACTTTAGCATCAAGTACTACACGAATGCCTGCACAGGTCACCACTACATGGTAGCAAGGGTACCGTCCACTGCATCTCACATAAGAACAAGGTACTGCAATAGCCTCGGTTTCAGAGGACCTCAGCTCTTTAATGCTCTGTGGAAACAGTTGAGAGACCTGTAAGACATGGATATAGAAGTCTTCAAAACAAAACTTGACACTTTCCTCTCCACGATACCAGACGAACCAATGGCTCATAATGAGACGCAGTTTAGGGCAGCTGTGTCAAATTCTCTTATACACCAGATGTGCCATCAAAACTCTTGATTGGACTATATCAGGTGGAGGAGAAGAGCCATGCAAGGAACGTGAAGAGAGCACAGCCTAAAGACGGAAAGTCATGGTGGTGCTCAAGCATGACCGCAACCACTTGGCTGAAACGCTTAAATAAATAAATAAATAAATTAAAA
>NW_026404269.1:0-468 GCF_001194135.2 Octopus bimaculoides | reverse complement strand
TCCACCACACGCTTTCACTTTCTGTTAGTTTCCTCTTTCTCACAGATTATCAAGAATATATACATTATGGTTTCTATGAAGGAAACAATGAAGGTTACGCATTAAAACCTTTGAATAGTTAATTTGTGGAGGTCAAAGGTTTGTGCCCCAATAATGTGGAGGTTCAAGAACTGCCTTGGATTTTTTTTGCAACGTAATTTACAAATCAAAAAACAAAACATATCTGAATTATATAACTTGGTAAAGTATATAGAAATTTATATTGTTTACATAAAGTATATTAGCTTCGATATAATATTACTTTTTATAATACAAACACAGACACTTACACACACACACATACATGCATACATGTGTGAGCATATGGACGCACATTCACACGCAAAAGATGTATACATACATAAACGTTTGTATGTAAATCGAGTCTGTATCTGTGTATGTGTATGTATGTATATAATATATATATAT
>NW_026404268.1:0-381 GCF_001194135.2 Octopus bimaculoides | reverse complement strand
CTCCTCCTCCTCCTCCTCCACCTCTTCCTCCATCTCTCTTCCTTTTTTTCTGCACATTGTAACAATGATTTAAATGAAGGGGTTTTGAGCGTAATTAGGACGATTAAATGCTGTGTATTTGTTTGGGATTCGGGACCCTTTGTGTGTTTTGTGACGGGCAGGGGTCATGGTGAATGTTGCACGTCTTTTTGGTGGGTATGTATGCGCGTGGGTGTGTGGGAAACAAGGGAGAGAAGAGAGAAACAATGCATGCAAATAAGTGTGTATGTATGACAGTGTGTATGTATATGAGAATGTATACGAATGGGTAAACGCAATGATAGCTAAGTATGTATATATACATACACATACACGAACGCGCACACACACTCACACATATAT
>NW_026404267.1:0-406 GCF_001194135.2 Octopus bimaculoides | reverse complement strand
ATTATTATTATTATTATTATTATTATTATTATTATTATTATAGTAACAATCATAATAATAGTTATTATTAAGGCGGCGAGCTGGCAGAAACGTTAACACGCCGGGCAAAATGCTTAGCTTCATTTCATCCGCCCTTATGTTCTAAGTTCAAATTTCGCCAGGGTCGACTTTGCCTTTCATTCTTTGGGTGTCGATAAATTATCAGTAGTGTAGGGCTTGTGCCCACAGTAGTAAAAGGTTCTTTTTCTTCTTACTATTATTCTTCTTCCCTTCTTCTTCTTCTTTGTCCTCTTCATCGTCATCTTTTTCTTCTTCCTCCTCCACCGCCTCCTCTTCTACTTCATCTTCCACTGCCTCTAGTTTCTTCTTCTTCTTCTTCTTCTTCTTCTTCTTCTTCTTCTTCTTC
>NW_026404266.1:0-438 GCF_001194135.2 Octopus bimaculoides | reverse complement strand
AATAAGGCCTCTAAATTAATAATGTTTAAATACGAACTTGATAGTAAGACGGAACCTTATGTACCGATGCACCCTAGAATTACTTTAAAAGACCATAAAAATAATTTTTATTCTGACCCTAAAGTTAGGCTTATTTGTCCTTGTAAGTCAGATCTAGGTAAATTAAGTAAAATAATTTTAGATAAATATATTAACAAATTAAATGGAATTAATTATCTTAAATTATGGAATTGCACAGTAGATACTTTAAATTGGTTTAATAGTATTAATGATAAAAATAGGTATAAATTTATTCAAATAGATATTGATAATTATTATTCTTCCATAAATGAAATTGTACTAAATAAGGCCCTAATCTTTGCTATGAAGAAAGTAGGTATGACTTACAATGAAGTAAATGTAGTTAAAATGGCTAGGAAATCATTGATTAAATATGAT
>NW_026404265.1:0-226 GCF_001194135.2 Octopus bimaculoides | reverse complement strand
ATGTATATATATATATATATGTATATGTATATATTGTTGGGTTGTTCTAAGAGGTACTAAAATTGTCAACAACTCAACTGTCAGTTAAACACATTTGAAATCTGATGATTATTCTATGTATGAAAGCGCTAATTTAACTTTATGTTAAAATACCATAATAATAATAATAATACATACATATTGTTGTATTTCGGGATGGTCATTTTATTTATTATCATTTTTTTTT
>NW_026404264.1:0-349 GCF_001194135.2 Octopus bimaculoides | reverse complement strand
TCACCAACATACTGAAAATTTAGAAATAGCAGTCAAAGAACTACTAATTCAAAGAACTACTAATGATTTTCTATTGGATGGTTAAACTGCATTCTCTTTCTGCGGGATTATTTGTGGCACACATGGGGTAGATTCTTGAGGGGAAATGCGGAACTCACTGGTCGATAAATTTGTGAATGCATTTTCATATGTGATTTTGATGTCGCATGGTCAAATACACACGAGTATAGGTGCATTTTCAGATTTATTGAGTACATCATGATGAAGAGTGGAAAAGAATGAATTTTATATTCTTAATTACGAAACGTCGTACATGATTAACTAAAGGCAAGTTTGTTTTTATTTTCTC
>NW_026404263.1:0-317 GCF_001194135.2 Octopus bimaculoides | reverse complement strand
CCCTTCCTGTTTGTTTTCACTATCCTGTTTGTGTTACCAATTTTGACCCATCTACATTGCTAGAAATTAGAGCTAAAATGCTGTAGTCAAAGCAGATAATTGTATACATATATACTGATGATTGGTGTTTGTGGGCAATTATAGTCCCTGTCAGCATATATGTATACAATCATGTGATTTGACTACAGCATTAGACCATTTTAGCTCTCATTTCTAGCAATATAGGTGTTTCTAACGCCTTAGTTATATTTGGTAACAATTATATCTATATACACATCATCATCATCATCATCATCATCATCATCATCATGTGTGTA
>NW_026404262.1:0-249 GCF_001194135.2 Octopus bimaculoides | reverse complement strand
TGTGTGTGTGTGTGTGTGTGTGTGTGTATGTGTGTGTGTATGCATATATGAGTGTGTGTATATATATATGCATGTGTGTACGTACGTATGTATGTATGCATGCATGCATGTATGTTCTAGTTTAATTTTTAAAACGTCCTACTAATGGAGAGTGTGACAGTTTCTAATATTCAGAAAGCAAACTTTTTACTTTAACTGGAATGTCATCTATCTATCTATCTATCTATCTATCTATCTATCTATCTATCT
>NW_026404261.1:260-512 GCF_001194135.2 Octopus bimaculoides | reverse complement strand
TGATACATGGGAGGCAGGGAAGGAGGTGGAATATAAACATAGACATAATAGCAGCGATAATATTAAAAGCAATAACGATTGATTGATAAACAATAATACAAATACTACTACTAATAATAATAATGACAATAGTAGTATATAATGGTGATGATGATGATAATAATGATACATAATGATGATAATAATAGTAATAATGATCATAACAATATTAAGAAATAATGGTGATAGTAATGATGATGGTGATGATGATGA
>NW_026404261.1:0-250 GCF_001194135.2 Octopus bimaculoides | reverse complement strand
CAATATTAAGAAATAATGGTGATAGTAATGATGATGGTGATGATGATGATAATTACCATAACAATAGTAATCACGAATAATAGTGACGACAACGATGATGATAATATTAAAAATAATAATCATGTTAATAATCATTTCTAATTTTGGCACAACGCTAATAGATAATGCTGCTGAGGACAATGCTGCTGCTGATGATAATGGTGATAATAATAGTACTATTTGTTGTAGTAGTAGTAGTAGTAGTAGTAGT
>NW_026404260.1:492-1966 GCF_001194135.2 Octopus bimaculoides | reverse complement strand
GTGTGTGTGTGTGTAGATATATGTTTGTGTTTGTTCTGGTTGTAATGTGAACACGTAATATTATGTTCGAGCACTTAGCACAGCTTCGTAATTAAAAACGAAGCATGCAGCAGCGACACGAACCAAAATCACACAGAATTCCTCCATTTTCATTAGATTTATATCAATCGGCCCCCCCACCCCCATCCCACGCACACCCCCATACATGCACACCCATCTATTCAGATACACGCGCACACATCCTCACTTCTCTACTGCCCTCACGCACACTCGAGTACACACTTGCGCATACACAGAAGCGATTATCGTTATTGATGGATTTACAATATTAACATCCTCCTCATCCAACTTCCCCTTCCATCTCCTCCTCATTATCAGCAATATCTAGAGACTCATTGCACTCGCGTTGGATTCTTTGAAGGGCCTCTTCGCAGCACATTCCTTTTCAACATCAGAGCCTTAACTTCGTCAGCAGTCACGTTACCACTGTCCTCCGTGAGGGTTTTTACAAAGATTTTAGAAGAATGCCCATACGTCAACCAATCACTGATCGTTTCCTCGAGGATGACTCGTCTGGCAGGCAACCAACAGTGACGTCACCACTATTCGCCACCAGGGTTTTAGCAAAGGTGTTAGAAGAAGGCTCCTACTTCAACCAATCATGGGTCGGTTCCTAGAGGATGATTCGTCTCGCAGGCAACTAGCCACTGTCCTCTATGAGAGCTTTTACAAAGGTTGTAAAGGAATTCCCGATCATGGGTCAGTTCCTAGAGGATGACTCGTCAGGCAGGCAACTCCTGCGGTCTCGGACTGCGAGTGACGTATTTCATTTGTCATTCGGACTGAATCAGATATTTTATAATACAGTTCTATATTTAAGAGATGAGGAATTATGTACATTATTTACATTATTTACATTATTTACATTATTTACATTTGACGGATATTTGTCCTCATCTTGTTTGTTGTTAACACAACGTTTCGGCTGATGTACCCTCCAGCATTCATCAGGTGTCTTGGAATGAGAACCCAGATTTGAAATTTCCCCAAGACACCTGTTGAAGGCTGGAGGGTATATCAGCCGAAACGTTGTGTTAACAACAAACAAAATGAGGACAAATATCCGGCAAAAAACATGTGTCCTGCACCGTTTCATATCAGCGACAGATAGCATTGCTTGGAGTGTGTCAGCTCAGTTGAAGTATTGATGCCTGGAGCTTCGTTCTTCAGGTACAGATTTTCGGTCTCTGCGGATGTACAGAAGAAGCTGGGTAGTGAAAATTCTCTCACGTGATCTCGTTGATCTAGATTCAATGCATGACTATAAAAATTTCATGATTTTGTCGTTAATATAATACATACATACGCACATACGCATACATATATATACACGCACATTCACATAAACACATACATACATACATACATGGTGGTTGTCTACTCCTTAAACAGAGTTTGACCACCTCCTGCACCT
>NW_026404260.1:0-482 GCF_001194135.2 Octopus bimaculoides | reverse complement strand
CACATTCACATAAACACATACATACATACATACATGGTGGTTGTCTACTCCTTAAACAGAGTTTGACCACCTCCTGCACCTACACCTTAGCCCTTTCATGGCGTCTGATGTGGCTTTTTAAACCAGACTGTGTTTTGAAAAAACACCCACACAGATTGCACCTCTGATTTGCACTACCAATACCTGCAAGTAAGTTCTGCTCATACATACATACATACATACATATATACATACATATATACATACAATCGTTAGCATGCCTGGTGAAACGCTTAGCGCTATCTCACCCGTCGCTACTGTCTGAGTTCAAATTCCGTCGAGGTCGACTCTACCTTTCATCCTTTTGGGGTCGATAAATTAAGTACCAGTGAAACACTGGGGTCGATGTAATCGACTATTCCCTCCCTCGAATTTCAGACCTTACGACAATAATAGAAAGAGTTATTATTATTATTATTATTATTATTATTATTATTATTATT
>NW_026404259.1:0-377 GCF_001194135.2 Octopus bimaculoides | reverse complement strand
GTTTTGTTTATTTTTTTTTTTTGTATTTTCATTTATCTAATTTGATAAACAACTGAATCGCTTTAAAGAGAAAGAGAGGGAAACGCTTAAACCAACAGAAAAATCAAGCAAGCACACATACACATAAACACACACAAACGCACACACATGAACACACACCCACACATACATGCAAACATATATATGCACGTGCATATACATCTGTATAGTTTACATATATATATAGATGTATATAGACAGGTATATACACACGTATATATGTATATACAGATATACACACACGTACATATATGCATATATATACATATACATATATGTATACATACATGAATAAAGGTATATGTATATTTACATATATATATATATATATATATATA
>NW_026404258.1:0-365 GCF_001194135.2 Octopus bimaculoides | reverse complement strand
TATATATATATATATTATGATATATTACATTAAAGATTATATATGTGTATATGTATTATACATACATATATGTGTGTATGTATTATACATACATATATATATATGCATAGAAATATGTGTGGGTATATGTAAAATATTGAGTGCATACGTTTGTGCTAGAGTGTCAATATCGTTTTTGATTTTCGCCATTTTGACATAAAGAAAACGGATATGCATAGACTGTACAAGATTAGAAGTGTCAATGTACAAATACAACATATATGATTAGTAGACAGAATACCGTGCTAGGTTTCATTAGTTACGTGACACCGATAATTAACAAATTATTGATAACGCCATTCTCTCGCATGTTTGAATATATATAT
>NW_026404257.1:0-701 GCF_001194135.2 Octopus bimaculoides | reverse complement strand
ATAATAATAATAATAATAATAATGATAATAATAATAATATCAAAAGAAGCATATTTCAAGGAGATATCCTATCACCATTGCTGTTTGCTATTTCTATGATGTCCCTCACACAGATACTACGGAAAGTGACATTAGGGTTCACTTTGAACACTGAAAGTAAATTTAAATCATCTGTTATATATGAATGACTTATAGATCATTGGGAAGAGCGAACGTGCAATGAATAGCCTAGTTTCAACAGTGCAGATATTCAGTAAGGATATCGGAATGGAATTTCGGACTAAAAAGTGTGGTATGCTCATATGCAAAAAGGCAAAGTAGTGTCGTCAGAGAGTGTAGAACTACTCAACGGCGAGATAATCAAAGCTATTGAGACTACTGGATACAAATATCTGGGGAAGTTGGAATACAAAAAAAAAAAAAAAATCAAGGAAAGTGAAATGAAAGAAAGCTTTAGGCGAGAATATCTTAGAAGAACCAAATTGATTATGTGAAGTAGGCTCAATGGAGTTAAAAATATCAGGGCAATGAATAATATATGGGCTGTTTGTTTAACGTGATATGGCGCAGTTGTTGTTAGATGGACAAACAACTAGATTGAGGGAATGGACAGGAAAATCAGAAGAGTGATGACAATTAACAAGGAACTACACTTTTAAAGCGATACTGACAGACTGTATATGCCTAGGAACAGGGGAGGA
>NW_026404256.1:0-226 GCF_001194135.2 Octopus bimaculoides | reverse complement strand
TATAAAATATAAAGAAACCTAAAGTTTAAAGAATAAAATATCTTACGATTAGTTTTTAATATTTCTAATATTTTAATATTATATAGGTATATAAAGGGTTCTTAATGCATCTCTGAAGAACGGAATTACTAATAATAAGATGGTCTTTAGATCACTTTGTGACTGTAGTAATATCAGCGAAACGATCGTAAGATATTTTATTCTTTAAACTTTAGGTTTCTTTATA
>NW_026404255.1:0-548 GCF_001194135.2 Octopus bimaculoides | reverse complement strand
ATATTTGTATTTGTTTAATCCTCATTCTTCCTAGGATCAAACAGCTTTGTCCTTTCAACCGTGAAACCTTGTAGTATTTGATTTCGGATAATCTAACTTCCCTATCATCAATGTGATATTCGTGAGGAGGCATGTTTTGCATATATTCCGCATGGCTACATCCTCACATATATTTACTGAAACAAGCGTTCTAGGACGCCGCTTCTCCGCATTTTTGTATTTATTTACTCATTTGCTTATTCTTTATCCCGATATCATTTCACTATTCATGAATTCATTTATATTTATATATTTATATATTTTCATATATATTTATATTTATATATACGTTGATATGTGAAAAGTATCTTGTACTGGCAAATATTTATTTTCAAAATATACAATGTATTTATTGTATGGATTATGTTTTCAATAATTAGCATATATATTACATGAAGATAATACAGATATCATTACAAGCAAGGTAGATTTTCAGGCAACTTTTACTATCCAAAAGGTATTTTTCAATCCAACATTTACATGCTGTTATTCATAGCTTTATATATATT
>NW_026404254.1:397-1882 GCF_001194135.2 Octopus bimaculoides | reverse complement strand
GTTATTTCATGTGCTTACATTTACAAAATATAAGAAAAAAGATTTCGATTAAAAAACATACATAAAATCAAATTGCCCATAAAAGGTATTTGCTGTCCACGGACCCCCTGTCTTGTCCTTGTGGACCCCCTGTGGTCCGTGGACCACAGTTTGAAAACCCCTGTTCTATAATATAAATTGAACATGTATTATTTCTTGTCTCGAGGTTCACGGCCAAATGGCTGGGTGGATTCGTGTGAAAAATGGCACACATGTGGAGATGGGTGCATAGATTGGAACGTGCTTTGTATTTTTTCATAGCCCCCATAGTTACTGAGAAAATCGATTAAAACAACCTGTGTATGTGAGTATGTGTTACTGAAGCCATTCATTCATACATACATACATAACCACTCTCTCTCTCGGTTTTTCTCTGTCAATCACACATTCACTTACTACAAAAACTGAATAAAAAATTTCAGTTATCTCTCTCTCTCTCTTTCTTTTTCTCTCATATACACACCCACCATCACCATTACTCTCTGTCTTGCACACCTCATCAAACACACACACACACACACACACACACACACACAGACATATACATGCACATCAATTCTTCCGTCTCATGCCAACATCAAAAGAAGTTCAGTCATAAAACTGACCATGTCTCTTTTCATTTGATGCCCTCTTCAAAAGATCCCCTTTCCCCAAAACACATATTAAAAAAATATTTTCACTTGTCTGGCTATTGATCGAGAGATAAAACACAAACCACCTCCTGCTGACTGCAAAACTCCCGCCAAATTAGCTGCAAAAAACACATACACACACACACACACACACACGTCCATTTCATATGTCTTTCACTTTCTCTATGATTATACACATGTCCAATACAATAGCTCTCACATACATTTTCGTCTTCAACAGGTATGTATCTATTCTATAATATAAATTGTTTTTCTATAAGCGTATAGCAATTACTTATTCCATACTTCTTCACTTAGCTTTTATCATCACTTTTCTTAAATTGGATATGTCTGCTATTTATTCTTACATGTAATTTCCCTATTAATTCTTACAGCTTCATTTTCTGTTTAAGCAATTCTTAACATCAACTTCTTAATGCCTCTTCTACTTTTTCCTAGCCCCCATACTTACCGAGAACATCAATTAAAACTTTTTCTAATGCAATTCCCCTTTCTTCTGCCATTAACACAACCAGTTGCTCACACACCTTACAGTTTCTCATTCAAACTACATAATATGCAGAATTGCCACATTAATATAGTAGTGTGTCTTGAGGGAGATTTGGCTGCTATTTCTACCAGGTCTACGTACCATGTAGAGGTCTGAACTTAATTTTCATTCACAGATTTGCATTTCAAACATTTAACATAATCTTTTCCATAAATCAACTATTGTAAAAATTTTCTACCATGACCTCACATTTTCTATGTATGCGTGTGTACCTTAAAAGACATGATTAGACAGAGATCCAAT
>NW_026404254.1:0-260 GCF_001194135.2 Octopus bimaculoides | reverse complement strand
TTATCTTCAATTTTCTTAAACTGGATACGTCTGCTATTAATTCTTACATACAATTTCCCCCTTAATTCTTACAGCTTCATTTTCTGTTTAAGCAATTCTTAACGTCAACTTCTTAATGCCTCTTCTACTTTTTCCCAGCCGCCATACTTACTGAGAACATCGATTAAAACTTTTTCTAATGCAATTCCCTTTTCTTTTGCCATTAACATAACTAGTTGCTCACACACCTTACAGTTTCTCATTCAAACTACATAATACGC
>NW_026404253.1:0-317 GCF_001194135.2 Octopus bimaculoides | reverse complement strand
AAATATTGAGTGTTCAATATAAAGGATTAAATATATAAAGGCTTATATATGGATATATGGATATGCATTCACTTTTTTTATATGTTCACAAGTCTATGTGAGTGCATGCCTGTGTATATGTACATTAGAAAATATGTATATGCAATTGCTTTTCTTTAGACATAATATTTATGTATATTTCTCAGTTCACACATGAATATATATGTTTGCAAGTATATTTAATTTGTATGCATATATCAGTTTGAATGTCCCATTGTGTACTCACATACACGATACATACGTATATATATATATATATACATACGTATATATATATA
>NW_026404252.1:0-857 GCF_001194135.2 Octopus bimaculoides | reverse complement strand
TATATATACATATATATATACGTATATGTACATACTTACAACTATACGTATATATATATAAATAGGCATATGTGTGCACAAGACGTTACACCAAGTGTACAATAAAAAAAATACAAATCACAAGTGCATGGAACATGAACTATTCTTTCGTTCAACGAAAGGCACAAACGCATATGTCTCAATTATTCTATAGATATTGTAGTGACTTCATTTAGGCATAGAGTAGATTGGAATCTGAATCAGCAATTTCTCTTACAATTGCAACACCATTTTTGTCACTGAAACATAATGATTGACAGCAGTTATATTTAGCATATGTTTTCGCTAAGACAATTTATATTTGCCACCTGACCCTTGTAACCTCTTATATTCGGTGGAGAATGGAATTGAGATAATAGTCGACTCCCCCAAAGTATTGTCTTTCTATTTTCTTTCTATTGTCTTTCCAGTATATCTACTTTTCTAGCAAGTTTTGTATAGTTATAAATACAAGAACTACATATAGAAGAACATATATATATATATATATATATACACACAAATACGTCTACACACTTACCCTATTACTCACGTACATCCATAAGTACATACGTGCATACGCACATACATACATATATACATATATACATACATGCGTACATGCATGCACACATGCATACGCATGTACACAGATGCATACGCGCACACATGTGCACGCACATACATACATACATACATACATACATACATACATACATACACACGTACGTATATATCATAAACTAACTGTTACTTTCTCAGATGCAACACAGAATTTTGTCAGTGAAAAGGCCGCGGTCTCAAAGCGACGAAAATATTTTGACAAATTAAATTTAAAT
>NW_026404251.1:0-903 GCF_001194135.2 Octopus bimaculoides | reverse complement strand
TATATATATACATACATATATATACATATATATATACATATATATATACGTTTATATATATACATACGTATATGTATATATACATACATATATATACATATATATATATATACGTTTATATATATATATATATACATACGTATATGTATATACACATTCATATATATGTGCATACATATACATACATATTTATATATATATATATATATATATATATATATACTTACGAACAACGAGATTCCGTGAAATTTCAGGCTAAAAAGATTCCATTCACAAGTGGTGGTTAACTCCAAATAATGGTTGAAGATGCTTGTCTGAGGTTTTACAAAATGCAAACGAGGCTGCAATGTAAATTTCCTAAATTTTTTTCTTCAAAAATCGATCGCTAACGATTTCATTCCAGAATTTCAAGGGACATAACTAAACATTCACAAATGTATTTTGCCCGAGATGCTAGCTGTTCAAAACTGCTCTTACATAATCGATGATCAACTTTCATTAGCAAAACTATGATCAAAAGCGTTCTACATTATCCAGCATTTTTCTAAGGTGTTAGGGTTTAATATCGAGAGTATTTTGATTGGTTTTTCCTCATGTCGGATGACAATCTTGCAAGTTCGACAGATGTACAGAGTAAGAGCAGTAGTGTATTAGTCTCTTCATCTTTGACGCCATGAATTGTTCTGTGTTATTTGCATTCACGCCACAAAGTTTAACTTATTTTAAATTTAGATTTAGGGTCCTTAGTAATATTTACCGTTATTTTTTATTCACTATCACTTATAATTTTCGGTTTAACATTTATAATTTCTTAAAATTTGGTGTATATATATACATACATACATATATATATACCCCAATGTATATGTGTGTGTAGATGCATGTACATATACATATATATAT
>NW_026404250.1:0-397 GCF_001194135.2 Octopus bimaculoides | reverse complement strand
TGGCCAGTGTGCAATTATTGGTCCCCGACTTTATGGCCAGTGTTCAATTTCTGGTCTCCGACCTTATGGACAGTGTGCGAATTTTGTTCCCCGACTTTATGGCCAGTGTACAATGTTCGGTCCCCGTCTTTATGGCCGGTGTGCAATTTTTGGTCCCCGACTTTATGTCCAGTGTACAATGTTCGGTCCCCGTCTTTATGGCCGGCGTGCAATTTTTGGTCCCCGACTTTATGGCCAGTGTTTAATTTTTGGTCCCTGACTATATATATACAGGTAGATGAAGGTATGTACATACATGTACGTACATATGCATATACTCATATTATTTGTATTTTATTGAAGGAATTCCCGTTCTTCCTATCAAGTTCACAGGTGCCCTTAACTCAGTCAGACCCAT
>NW_026404249.1:0-565 GCF_001194135.2 Octopus bimaculoides | reverse complement strand
TATTATTATTATTATTATTATTATTATTATTATTATTATCATTGATATCACTGATATTATTGTTTTTATGTGTAGTAGCAGCAGTGGTTGCAACAACAGCAAGAGTAGTAGAATTGGGGTAGTGGTAAAGGTGGTAGTTGGGCCTCAGATTCCTGTGCTGTCATAGTAGCAATAGTTATATTATTATTGTAGTTTTAGTGGTATTTGGTATTAGCAGCTGCAGCATATTATTATTATTTTTTTTATTTTTACCATTATCACCATCACCACCGCTACCATTTTTGGAGGAGATAGTTGGGTAGCAGTTTGTTGAATAGATCATATACTACAGGTCTATAAATAGTTTCGGCAGATGGTGGGGAGGTCAGCCATAAAAACAAATGAATCTTCGCACCCTGTGGGTCAGCAGACGTCAAATGTGTTTACTACTGCCAGTGGTTACTGAGAGCGTTACCTTGAAAAGAAGCAATTCAACCTGTTCTATTTGTAATTACTGTTAGAATAAAACAACAAAAATATTATATATGTATACACACATATACACACACACACTCATATATATATA
>NW_026404248.1:0-1563 GCF_001194135.2 Octopus bimaculoides | reverse complement strand
GCACCTCACCTAAATACGTGGTATAGCCCCTAGGATCTGTTATTCTTCTATACAGATCAGTGTATTTGATGTATTTAAGAAATATTTTTATAAGTCCATTTCCAAATGTATCATTATTTTAATTTTTTAAATTATATGTTTGATACATATATTTTTATTTTATATGTTATTTATAACAATAACGTATCTAAGCTTTCTTACATTATACCAATATAACTTATATCTTAATTTATAAAATAATCTTTGTTTGATTATTGTATTTCATTTTGACTTATCCTTACTTTTATGTTATACATTTTATATCATTTTGTAAAGAAATATCTTATAAAATTGTTTTAAAAAATTGTTATCTTTTTCATATTTTATATTATAAAATTTATGTATTTATAAACCCTCTTATACATTCGTGTAGCTTCTATATCTTATAAAGTGTTTATAATTTCTCTTCATAAAACTCACTGTACAAGACAATACTATACATTAGATTTATAATTACACATTATATTTTATAAATTTTTTATATCTATATTTGATATTTTTGTACATATGTATATCTTTCATAAACTTTACTAGCGTTTGTAATTTATAAATTTAATTTTTACAAGGTCTTTTTATATAATTTATTGGATATGGGTATCCTTATTTCAGTATATTTTTTAATCATGCAATATTCATTAAATGTTTACATGCCCAAATCGGTTTAGGTATTGCTTCAGAATGTACTCTTTTATACGTTTAGTGTACCTCTAATTCAATTACCTCTTATATTCGATACCATATTTCACATTATCTTATACTTATCCACCCGTAATGAAGAAAAGAATTCGTTTTATTGCCTTAAAATATGTTCTTTTTATTGCTTTAAAATATACTATGTACTTCTACCCATATGATAATATAATTCCGTTATGCATTCATTTTAGAATGTCTTTAACATGACCTTCAAAGCAATATGCTTAGAAAATTTCTATTAATTTTTGTTATATATTAAGGTGTCCCATTATTACGTTTTAAGTTTAATTTTTACCCTTATTCTATATATTGATTGAATTTTTTTCAATTCAATATTGTTTGCTAAGTTTTAAATTACTACCTCCCATATCCTTCAATTTTCATTTCCACCCCTAAAGTTTATATTACCTAGTTCTTTTGTTTTTTTATTATATTCCCCTTTAATTTATAATCTAAATAAGTATTGCCCACCCTTCTTTCTTCCAGTTACCATTCCTTACCCATCAGACATTCTCTTAATCCCAACCTTGCATCCTACCCCTTTATGTAGATAAAGCTTGATATATGGTCCCAGAACATTGGGAGTCTAGTAAATTAACTCACTCTGCCACAAATATAACAAAAGGAAACAATGTAAATATTCTAGTTTTCCTTATTGATATAAATTTGTTTTAAAAAATGGTTTATTCTTTATGTTTGAAGTCTATGCACTCATCTGACGACAACAGTTTATTTCAAATTAATGTAATTTTTTCATTAATCAGTTAAAAGGAGCCGCTTGAAACTTCCGTAATGAATTGACACCTGTACATCATTGTTACTTATTTATAT
>NW_026404247.1:0-433 GCF_001194135.2 Octopus bimaculoides | reverse complement strand
ATATGTATATATATGTATATATATGTATATGTGTATATGTATATATATATGTATCTTATCTATGAAAGACATTTTCTGTGTGTTTGTGTGTGTGTGTGTGTGTGTGTGTGTGTGTGTGTGTGTGTGTGTGTGTGTGTGTGTGTGTGTGTGTGTGTGTGTGTGTGTGTGTGTGTTTAAAATTCATACATTTACACAATTCCAAATTTCTTGAATTAAAGAATCGGAATTAATATTCTAAATACAATAAGTTAGGTCACAGCGTCATTTTTTCAGTCAAAATAACTCATAATAACAAATAAGATCCTTAAAACTATACAAATTAACATTTCCCCACTAATAAAATCTAATTTCCTCTTTCTACTTCCTTTACAAATCCTCTCAAATCCTACTTTCCCTTATGAACCTTTACGAACGATCCAACAACAAATACAAA
>NW_026404246.1:0-438 GCF_001194135.2 Octopus bimaculoides | reverse complement strand
TGTGTATAGGTAGTCGGATAAGGAGACAGACAGAATTTCCCGAGAGTAGTTTGAGTTTCTTTGCATCCAAAATTATTGATTTTTTTTTTTCATAAGGCTAAAGATCACTTTTAGTAGGATAGACAGAATAATCGATCGCAGAATATTATTGGCTTAGTGTATTGATTCTGAAGATAGGCTCAGACGAAAAATCAATATGAACATCAATTGTTTTCTGCCAGGAATCGAACCCTTACAGTCTAATCGGTTTCCTAGAAATTCACGATTTATTTTTTTTCTTACTAACTTGTTGCATAGAGTTGTGTGTATACATGCATACTTACATACATGCATTGGCGGCGCCCCAGCATGGCCACAGCCTCAAGGAAGAAAGATATGAAAGAATATATAGACACACGCACACACAGAAGAAGAAGAAGAAGAAGAAGAAGAAGAAGA
>NW_026404245.1:0-203 GCF_001194135.2 Octopus bimaculoides | reverse complement strand
TTATTATTATTATTATTATTATTATTATTATCATCATCATCATTATCATAATAATCATTATTATTATTATCATTATTTTTATTATCATATCATCATCATCATCATCATCATTATTATCATTGTTCTTCTTCTTCCTCTTTCCTGTTATTGGTCCCGAAGGTGGTGGTGGTTGTAGTCAACATGGCCGTCGTTGATGTTCTTCT
>NW_026404244.1:0-238 GCF_001194135.2 Octopus bimaculoides | reverse complement strand
CACACACACACACACACATACACACACACATATGTATATATATATATATGTATAAGCTCAGGCGTGGCTGTGTGGTAAGAAGATTGCTTAATAACCACATGGTTCCAAATTCAGTCCCACTGCGTGACACTTTGGGCAAGTGCCTTCTACTATAGCCTCAGGCCGACCGAGACCTTGTGAATGGATATGGTAGGCGAAAACTGAAAGAGGCGTGTCGTATATATATATATTTATATAT
>NW_026404243.1:0-440 GCF_001194135.2 Octopus bimaculoides | reverse complement strand
CATACACACATCTACACACTGACAAACATACATGCTCTCCCTTCCCACCCGTCTTGAAAACCCTGGAAAGGGTTATGGCGTACTTCTTGACTAAAAGATAGAAATGCACATACATAATTATACATACGCATCATTTTACATTTGTCTTTCCGTGCTGGCATGGGTTGGCTGATTGGTTCTGAAGCAATGCTCTACAGCTGGGCACCTTTCCTGATGCCAACCTTTTAGATGCCTCTTAATGAAGCACAATGTGCCTTTTCTAAAGACGGGTTAGACAAAGTAACATTTTCCGTCCTTTCTTCTGAGACGAGGCTAAAGTTCAAAATGGGCACACTTATTTGTTTCACTTCAGCTATATACGAATATTTTCAGCTCAAACTGACTTGTCGATACATTGCTCTCAATCTGTATGTTGATTTTTTTTTTTTTTTAAATTCTAA
>NW_026404242.1:0-565 GCF_001194135.2 Octopus bimaculoides | reverse complement strand
TTATTATTATTATTATCATTTAAGTGTGTTTTTGTTTTGTTTTACTCTAGTTTGAATGTTATAATTTTTTTTTAATTGTTTTCTACGGCATGATTCCTATCTTTCTTTCTTTCTTTCTTTCTTACATTCTTTCTTTATTTATTTATTTATTTATTTATTAAATTTGATATTTAATTTGATGGTTATTACTCTAACGGATTTTATAGCGTTCTAAATTGAACAGTAAATAAAATTATAATATTAAATTTTTAGGTTTAGATTTGAGGAAATTTACCGTTTGCTCGTTCATTGCACATTTGGGATGGAAAGTTGTGTGCCATCTATTACTTTTTCATCCTGTTTTGTATATTTTCATGGGTCAACTATGAAAATTAGATTTGAATGGTTTCTGTTTTTTGGGGATGTGTATTGCTAATAATAATGATGGTGATGATAGCAATAATAATGGGACCCTGAGGAGATGGAGTATCCTATATTTTATAATACTTTATAATATTTTATGATATGTATTAATGATTCTGGATATTCTATCGAAATGTACATAGGTCTATTTATTTGTTATTAT
>NW_026404241.1:0-419 GCF_001194135.2 Octopus bimaculoides | reverse complement strand
TTTTCTAACACACGGTTTCTGTTTTATTTTTACATATATACCACCGCAAATCACTTCATGGAAAAAAACGACTGAAATTATATATATATGTATATATATGAGGAATGGCTGCCAATATTCCAAAAATGGATAACATAGAGAGAAACGTATAGATTTTTCTGAAATTCAATGTTTGAGAATGTTTTCTAACACACGGTTTCTGTTTTATTTTTACATATATTCCACCGCTTAATCACTTCATGGGAGAAAACTTTCGAAACTATATATATATATATATATATGTATATATATATGAGGAATGGCTGCCAATATTCCAAAAATAGATAACATAAAGAGGTACGTATAGATTTTTCTGAAATTCAATGTTTGATAATGTTTTCTAACACAGTTTCTGTTTTATTTTTACATATAATCCACCG
>NW_026404240.1:0-737 GCF_001194135.2 Octopus bimaculoides | reverse complement strand
GAACCCTCGACGTCGTAAGCGACGGAGTGCCAACAACAACAACTGCATTTCTATCAAAACATATTTGTGTTAGCAAAATGACTCCTATTAAGTTGATATTTGGAGCACAAGTTAACAGAAATTTTGATGGCAGGTTTTACTTTAGATCACTTTAAAGCAACAAGTTTGTATTATTGAACCATGACAGTCTCAAGTGGGTTGGTATCAGAAGGATTCGATGTTAATTTCTTTTTATTTGTACCTTTAGATATTCTTGATATTTTTTTTTAAATGTTCTTTTTTACATATATAATTTTTTTTTTATAACTATTTTCTTACATATTTCAGGTTTGTTTTTAATAATTTTTTAAATAAATTATTATATCCCCTTTATTTGCCTTCCAAAAATTTTCCTTGCAATGTCCTAATTTTTATGTTACTAAACCAGTCTTGTATGTCCATTGTATTTTGCAGGCATGTGATTTTATGCACATTATTATTTAAATGTGTCCTTCACAGCAATTCATTTGCCGGCCATCCTTTGAAAATGATGAAGCTTGTTTTTTTTTTTGTTTTTTTTTTTTTGCTACATTGAAACCACATACACATCCATACATACACACACTGACAACTGTTCAGATACCATTCTAAAAACATTTGTAAATAGTCATGTATATTTCTTGAATCACAAAAGTAAGATTTTAATAAATGCTTTATATTTTTTTTTTAAATAAAACTCGTTGACATTGTTTTGTTAT
>NW_026404239.1:0-369 GCF_001194135.2 Octopus bimaculoides | reverse complement strand
AATGGTTAACTACTTTTTGAAGTTTGATGTTCATGCTGGTAATCACGGTCTGGGCCATATTTCACTGCATCTAACGCCAACGCCAACATCATAATTCATCCTTGCACATGTAAACTCATTCAGTGAATATGACTTAGTGTTCATAGAGAAACCTTCATTTGTCTTATACAATGTTTAATGTCATTTCACATTCATGTTGAATTATGCAGATGTTCTCTTCATAGAACACTTTTAACATGTATTACCACTTCTTTTGGTACAGTAGATTTTTGCTATTCTTATTTATGTCTCCTCACAAACATGTATATTTTAACAAGTTGCTTCTTAAATTTCGCACCTCTCTTGTTCAATAAACACAGAGTTAAACTT
>NW_026404238.1:0-323 GCF_001194135.2 Octopus bimaculoides | reverse complement strand
ATATATATATACTGATATATGCGGATATACATGCACATACATCATATATGGATATGTACAATTATTTTTACATACACGCATAAATGCACATGTACATCACAACAGAACAACGCACGCACACATACACACACACACACACACATATATACATATAAGTGTGTACATATATGTTTAATATATGTATGTATATATGTAGGTATATATCTATATCTATCATATATATATATATATATATGATGCTGATGATGATGATGATGATGATGGTGATATATATATATACCTATATCTATCATATATATATATGTATGTGTATGTATGTATGT
>NW_026404237.1:0-832 GCF_001194135.2 Octopus bimaculoides | reverse complement strand
TATATACATATATATATATATATATATACATATATATATACACACATACAAATATACGACGGGCTTCTTTCAGTTTCCGTCTGCCAACTCCACTCACAAAGATGTGATTGGCCCGAGGCTATAGTAGAAGACACTTGCCCAAGGTGCCACGCAGTAGGACTGAACCCGGAACCATGTGGTTCGAAAGCAAGCTACTTACCACACAGCCACTCCTGCGCCAATTGATTGTGTTTAATTGTAAGGATGTGTGAGGAACCTGCCTGCCACTGTTTACAACGTTGTGGGAACTGGTACCGGAGATTATCAGCTGATTTACAACTGCTAATGAAGAAAGCTCTCTATAGGTCACGTGTAACCAGAGTGGTATGTGCTGTGTACCATCTGTAACGAAAACTAGCAAAGCAAGTTTACACGGAAAGGAACTGTTTTTGTATAGGTTATTTATGATTTCGAGCCTGCAACGTATTTATACATACATATATACATAATACAAATACATGGCGAATCCTAATGAAATAAAGTAGCTTGCTCACCAGCCACATGGTTCCGGGTTCAGTCCCACTGCGTGGCATCTTAGGCAAGTGTCTTCTACTATAGCTTCGGGCCGACCAACGCCTTGTGAGTGGATTTGGTAGACGGTAACTGAAAGAAGCCCGTCGTATATATATATATATACATGTATGTGTGTGTATGTGTTTGAGTGTCTGTGTTTGTCCTCCCAATATCGCTTGACAACCGATGCTGGCGTGTTTACGTCCCCGTAACCTAGCAGTTCGGCAAAGACACCGATAGAATAAGTACTAGTCTTACAAAGAATAAGTCCTGGGGTCGA
>NW_026404236.1:0-342 GCF_001194135.2 Octopus bimaculoides | reverse complement strand
GTGTGTGTGTGTGTGTGTGTGTGCGTGTGTGTGTGCTCATGCGCGCGCGCGCGTATATATATGTATCATATATACATACATAGATACATACATACATATATATACATACATAACGTACTTCATTAGACTTGCATCGAAGATGCGCTTCTAAGGTCGAGAACCGCAGACATTACATAAATTCTCACTGCAAAGTTTTGCGCGAACAGGTTGGTGTTGCAAGCAGAGTTGGTATAGAAACAATTGTAACGAATCATTGAAGATGTGTTAAAGAATTTCTTTGTCTTTCTATTTGGGTTATAATTTATTCTTCTCCAAACACACAAAATGTTGTTACCGTCGTGA
>NW_026404235.1:0-204 GCF_001194135.2 Octopus bimaculoides | reverse complement strand
CTATCTATCTATCTATCTATCTATCTTTTCCTCCCTCCTCCCCCTCTCTCACTCTCTCTTAATTTATTTATCTACTCCTCTGTCCATTAGCTTGTTTATATAACTACCTCTTCAGATATCTATATTGCTATGCACACACTCATACGCGCACACACACACATATATATACACACATATATATATGTATATATATATCTATCTATA
>NW_026404234.1:0-390 GCF_001194135.2 Octopus bimaculoides | reverse complement strand
CATCATCATCATCATCATCATCATCATCATCATCATCATTATTTAACATCCATGTTCCATGCTGACATGCTTGTTGTCTACACCACCTGTCATTGTCTTTTGTTTTGTTTTTTGTGAATAGTATATATATTACTTATTGCAGTCATTAGACTATGGCCATGCTGAAGCACTGCCTTGAAAGGTCTAGTTGAACAAATTGACCTCACTTTCAAGTCTGGTACTTAATCTATCAGTTTCTATTGTCATACAGTTAAATTGCAGTAATATAGAAATATAAACAAACCAACACTGGTTGTCAAGTGGTGGGGAGGAGGAAAACACAAACACAAAGAAAGACACACATATATATGTATCTGTATATGTATATGTATATGTATATATATATATGTA
>NW_026404233.1:0-272 GCF_001194135.2 Octopus bimaculoides | reverse complement strand
CATTAAGATAGAAGAAATACACATAATTATATATATATATATGTGTATATGTATATGTACATATACTTATGTATGAATGTGTAGTTGTATATAATTATGCATATGTGCTTGCACGATCACACTATCATAAAGCGGATCGTTCGTCAGTTACATGGGGTTTTCAGCACGATTGAATGGATAGAATAGCCTGTACAAATTAAGCCTATGGTACATTCATATATAACACATACATACATACATACATACATACATACATACATATAATTATATAT
>NW_026404232.1:0-223 GCF_001194135.2 Octopus bimaculoides | reverse complement strand
TCTTCATAATGTTATATGATGAAAATGTTTTTGTTTTTTTTAAGCGTGGTTATATACATTACGTGACTGTTTGGTATTCAGTATTTTGCTTATACAAAATATTTTCAGGAATGTTTTGATTTGGGATAAACACATGCATAAACAACACACACACACACGTACGTACAAACACAATGCATACACACACACGTACACACACACACACACACACACACACACACAC
>NW_026404231.1:0-335 GCF_001194135.2 Octopus bimaculoides | reverse complement strand
GATGAAAAGGTAATAGATGGCACACAACTGTTCATCCCAAATGTGCAAGGCTCATTATTATTATTATTATTGTTGTAATAAAGTATTTTCAATGGATCAGTTTTGAGCTCTATTTAAAGTTGATATATACACATATATATATAATCAGACTGGAGTCTGGTGCAGGCTTCCAGCCCAGTCAAACCATCCGACCCATGCCAACAAGTACAATGCACACTAAATGATAATGATGATGAGGAGGATGATGTGTATATACATATATATATTTTTTTTTATGTGTATTTCGTGATGCGGAATATGAACGTAAATAAATTAATTAAAAAGTCTCTATCTGA
>NW_026404230.1:0-621 GCF_001194135.2 Octopus bimaculoides | reverse complement strand
ATATATATATATATAATGTATACATACATATTTAAGTTTTAAATTTATAAAAAAAATTACAATCATTTGCGAATAAACGAAACAAGATGACGAACGTCTACGAATTATGAATTCAAACATTTCGTGTTGCAAAGAATTAAAGAATTTCAGGAGAATGAATTTACTGCTAATAGCTTCTTCATGCTTCATTCTCAGATTGATTGTTAATAAACACTTAAATGAAATTGTTAATTTAATACTTCTCGTTGGTGTGACGTGTTTTAACTAAACGTTGACATGCAATATATTATTAGTGTGGCGTTTTACCGTTTTTCCAAATTCGTTTTTCTTCCATATTGATCGATTCCCTTTCAAAAATCCTCCAACATTGAAATTATCAAGTAGAATTTAATTTTCGTTGCTCTTTTGAAATAGGAAACATCGCTTTCTTGTTGTTGCGTATTGATACATTGATACAGTTCAATTAGTTTCCGACATCAATGGAGTTTTATTGAAACAAACACATGTAAAGACGATAACATTTTGCTTGTTTATTTGTTCGTGTGTGTTTGTTTATGTGTGTGTGTTATTTTTTTAAATTCATAATGCTGATTATCTCGTTTCCAAATCTATGTCTGTATG
>NW_026404229.1:0-298 GCF_001194135.2 Octopus bimaculoides | reverse complement strand
ATATATATATATATATATATATATAGATAGATAGATAGATGACACGGTTCTTTCAGTTTCTTATTTCATTATTGCCCACAAGGGGCTAAACATAGACGGGACAAACAAGGACAGACAAACAGATTAAGTCGAATATATCGACCCCAGTGCGTAACTGGTACTAATTTAATCGACCCCGAAAGGATGAAAGGCTAAGTCGACCTCGGCGGAATTTGAACTCAGAACGTAACGCCGGACGAAATACCACTGTGCATTTCGTCCGGCGTGTTAACGTTTCTGCCTGCTCGCCGCCTTTCAG
>NW_026404228.1:0-248 GCF_001194135.2 Octopus bimaculoides | reverse complement strand
GGGGGGGGGCAGCTTTGACTTACATCGTTACAGGGTCGATAAACAAAGCACTTTTCAACAGTGGTGGATTGAATTGACAGAATCAGTAGAGTATCAGATGGCAGGTGCCTTGTGGTTATTTGTTAAGGATGTTTGCTTTCTGGGTTCAATTTCCACCATGGTTTAGTTGGATGGTGTATTTTATCTGATCCCCTTGTTTACTGTCAGCATTTGGTCCTTTGGGTGTCTTTATCGGAATCTAATCTATT
>NW_026404227.1:0-537 GCF_001194135.2 Octopus bimaculoides | reverse complement strand
TGGGGGGGGGAGACAGTTGAAAACATGTGGAGGGGGAGATAGAGTGAGAGAGACAGAGACAGAGAGAGATATAGAGAGAAACAAGAAAAAGAGAGGGAAAGAGAGAGAGAGTTTGCGTTAGCAGAAAGAAGAAAGAGACAGGGTGAGAGAGTGGCTGTTAAAGCTAGCTGAGACTATCCAATGGTAGAGCCACAATGAATAGCCAGGCCAATGTCCAAATGCAAAGAGACCAGACAACAACAGATCACATGGCCAACAGAAAAGACAAGAAAACAACGGATATTTTGTTTATCTGACACTTATGTTTTTATGGTATGTCCTAGTAGAGAGAGAATTTTATTTTGTTTTATATTAGTTTTGTTTTGTTTTGGTTGTTTTTTTTGTGGGGGGTTTTTTTCCTGTTAGTTACATATTAAACATATTTTAGAAAAAAAATATCTGGGAAGAAAGAAAGAAGCATTTGGTTTATTGTTGACAGAGGCACGTAGTGACCCCATAACTCCATAACTATGGTATTAATGGACATGTGTGTGTGTG
>NW_026404226.1:0-264 GCF_001194135.2 Octopus bimaculoides | reverse complement strand
ATCGATGCCGGGCCGTGATTCTTGTTATACAGATGTTCGTCGCTGACTGAAATTCTTGTCTGTTTATTTATTGTGGTGAAGCTGAGTCACCTAACAGAATCGAAGAGAGAGATGTGCCGCGGAGGTTTGGTTTGGTGTACATAGTAAGTCGTGTTGACGCTGGTGGTTAGAGGCTGCTTGGTAGTAATCGTGTTGGTCATGACGATGGTGCTGATTAGTAGTCGTAGACTCGTATTGCTGATGTGGCGACGGCGGTGGTCATCG
>NW_026404225.1:0-339 GCF_001194135.2 Octopus bimaculoides | reverse complement strand
ATGATGATGATGATGATGACGATGACGATGATGATGATGATGATGACGACAATATCGCTTGATATTCGTCCACATCGCACATTAAGTTTTCGAAATAAATTCCGAGATATTAGAAGAAGGAACATGAAATGGTTTTACTCGCCTTTTACTGCCAAACTGTGTTATACAAGAGACAGAGTTGTGAAACATAAACTCGTCTCTCATCGCTATGGCCCTCTCTCCTTAAATAGACATAAAATCGAGAGAGATGGGACGGGGCGGAGCAACGAATGTCTGCCACCATGTTGTTGTCGTGAATGCTGATGTTGTTGCCGGTGTTGTTGGTGTTATTATTGTTAT
>NW_026404224.1:1397-1903 GCF_001194135.2 Octopus bimaculoides | reverse complement strand
TCACCATGGACATGGGAGTGTCTGAGTTCCTTATCAGGCAAGTAGTGTATGAAGACTTTTGGTATTCGTCATAGAAGTTGAGAAAAGGCCAATAGTTATCACAAGCCATCAAGGACAAAAGAAAAGATCGCGCTACGAAGCTGTTGAACAAGCTCAGGCAACCCCTACAACCGAACACGCTTTGCTTTTTCTCAGACGAGAAAAATTTCTGCCTGGATCAGATGGTGAACACACAGAACAACCACTGGTTTGTTGTGTCCCCAAAATATGTACCGAGAGTGATAAAAATCAAACATCCAGTCAATATTATAGTGTGTTGAGTTATCACTAGTGATGGGAACGTTATGCTTCCATTCATCTCTCTAAACAACCTCACACTCAACACGGAAGCCTGCATCAAGTGTCTGGAGGAGGTAGTGCTGTTCTGGGTCAAGAAGGTGGCTTCTTAAAAACCCTATGTCTGGCAACGGGACTCTGCACCATGTCAAACAATCAGGAGAATCTAG
>NW_026404224.1:0-386 GCF_001194135.2 Octopus bimaculoides | reverse complement strand
ATTCCTTTCGATAATATCAATATGATCACAAAACTTCTTTGTAGAGAATATTTTTTGTTTGGTCGACACTAATTTTCAAATTACTGGAGTCCGTTGCTCTCCTCATAGCGACGTATAACTGGCCGTGTTTAAACATCAGAGTGGGTAAAAATACACCTAGACGATCTAAAATCTGGCCCCGTGCTTTCTTTGTTGTGAATGCGTGAGCGGAATCTTTAGGGTTGCAAAAGATCAAAGTTAGATTACCTCTCACTGTTCTATGAGAATAATGTCTGGATGTTCTCGCGTCATGGGTTTTTTGATTGACAAAACTGAGATATAAACAACAGCCGTTTCCATTAACCGTTTCGAATCCTGTCCGAGACTGAAATACTTCAATAACAACT
>NW_026404223.1:0-260 GCF_001194135.2 Octopus bimaculoides | reverse complement strand
TGCAGTGGGACTGAACCCGGAACCATGTGATTGGTAAGCAAGTTACTTACTACACAGCCACTCCTGAGAGTTTTGACGCTAATATCCATTATTATTGAAGTTTATTCCTATGTCAACATTTCTGTATAAGGCTATATTTAACTGTCAAGTTCAAGTTAAATAAATAAATTACCTTACACATCATCAGAGTAAAAGGCAAAGAGTAAAAGGTAAAGGAGATCGATCCATAAGGAGTCTACTTTAGACCTTTGGGGAGAAAT
>NW_026404222.1:0-251 GCF_001194135.2 Octopus bimaculoides | reverse complement strand
AGCTTCGATAGCGTCAGGTACAAGGTAAACTGACTTGTCCCACCTGGACAAGTTTGGTGTCTGTTGAATGATGAGGATGATGGCACCAGTAACCTACACACATTTTTGGAGCTTGCAAATGTCCTTTCGGTACGCTTGGGTAGTCGCTCATAGTCTCCATAATTCTGTGAAGAGCTTGGATGATGAAATTTCAGTCGTACTCACTCTTTACTCTTTTACTCTTTTACTTGTTTCAGTCATTTGACTGCGGC
>NW_026404221.1:0-654 GCF_001194135.2 Octopus bimaculoides | reverse complement strand
ACACGTACATGTACGTACATGTACGTACACGTACATACATACATGTACGTGTACTTGTACGTATGTACGTGTACGCATGTACGTACATGTACGTATGTACGTGTACGTACATGTACGTATGTACGTGTACGAATGTACGTACATGTACGCATGTACGTACATGTACGCATGTACGTACATGTACGCATGTACGTACATGTACGCATGTACGTACATGTACGCATGTACGTACATGTACGCATGTACGTACATGTACGCATGTACGTACATGTACGCATGTACGTACATGTACGCATGTACGTACATGTACGCATGTACGTACATGTACGTATGTACGAACATGTACGCATGTACGTACATGTACGCATGTACGTACATGTACGCATGTACGTACATGTACGCATGTACGTACATGTACGCATGTACGTACATGTACGCATGTACGTACATGTACGCATGTACGTACATGTACGCATGTACGTACATGTACGTACATGTACGCATGTACGTACATGTGCGCATGTACGTACATGTACGCATGTACGTACATGTACGCATGTACGTACATGTAGGCATGTACGTACATGTACGCATGTATGTACATGTACGTACATGTACGCATGTACATACATGTACGCATGTACGTACATGTAC
>NW_026404220.1:0-298 GCF_001194135.2 Octopus bimaculoides | reverse complement strand
TCTATATTCCGAACCAGGTTTCAAGTTATTTTAGCAAAGCAAATTATTTTTCAAGATCAACTATCATCAGCGGAATAGCCTTTTCGAAATTATCCCTAATTTTTGGTGTAGAGCTTTGGCAGCTCTTTCTAGCGGGTCAGATGTCCTTTTATGGGCATCTCTGATGTGTATTAAATATACACTGTATTTTACATGAATGATATATTGTCTGTTGACTAATTTTTTTCTCGCTACACTACTGGTAGTAAATTAAATTTCTTAATTTTTTACTACCCTAAGACTTATCTATATATATAAA
>NW_026404219.1:0-431 GCF_001194135.2 Octopus bimaculoides | reverse complement strand
TATATATATATATATGTATGTATATATGTACGCTCAACTGCGCCCCACAGTTAATAACCAAGGGGGTTGCAGCCTGGGGAGTTAGGTGGCCAGATATTAGGGATGATGTGGTCGCAGAAATTGTCTGATGGCCATGACTGGGTTGTTCTCCTGCTTGTTTGCCATGGTGCAGAGTCCTATAGCCAGACATAGGGTCTTCCAGTAGCCATCCTTTTGACCCACGGCAGCACTACCTCCTCCACACATTTGACGTAGGCCTCCGTAGCATAGTGAATTGCGGGATGATGCTATTTTTTCTCACAGACGATGCCCAACTGTCCCTATTATACTGTGTAGTCGATAAAAGCAAAAGCAAACGATGCGCATGCGCGAAATTAAAATAATATGGCGACAAATTAACCATCGAATCCTGTACATATATATATATATAT
>NW_026404218.1:0-493 GCF_001194135.2 Octopus bimaculoides | reverse complement strand
TACATACATACATACATACACACATACACACACACACGCATGCATACATATATTCAACTGTCTGATACTCTATGATTTTGTAATTCGCTCTCATACTATTCGTTTATCTATCTATTACATTCAATGTATATATATATATCCATCTATCCATCGGTATACATATATAAACACACACACATACACATACATATATGCACATGCATACCTACGTACGTATGCACGTACGAACGTACATACATACATACAAACATACATCTCATTGTTCAACGATGTCCGGCAATAAAATTTGAGCTTTCGCTATGGAAACGTCTCAGTTTGCGTCTTTGTGTGGGTGTGTAGGTGTGTGGGTGTACATACATTCATATATATGTACGTACGTATGTATGTATGTATGTATGTACGTACATTTGAATATATATACAAATGTATATATACATATATATGTATACGTACAAACAAATATCCATGTGTATATATATATATATATATATAT
>NW_026404217.1:0-243 GCF_001194135.2 Octopus bimaculoides | reverse complement strand
TAACTTACAAAGCTTTCTAGTTTGTCCATAAATCCTATATGTAGTATTTGACAGTTTTAGTATATATACATAAAATTTGGCTGAAAAGATGGGTGAGCGTTTGGCCCAATAAGACGCGTGTATGTTCACGTACGCTTTGATATGTGGGTTCGATTCTGGCTGGGAGTATGTCATCATTTTTCAGTATGTATCGAACCCATATATCAACGCTTACGTGACTACACGTGCATCCGATTGGGCCAA
>NW_026404216.1:0-210 GCF_001194135.2 Octopus bimaculoides | reverse complement strand
CTGGGGCTGCGTTATCATCGGCGTATTGAAGCTCAGTGATCTTGTGCTCTTGACAGTGATGTTTTGATTGGAAACACGAGACGTTGAAAAGCCCGCCATCAAATCTACATCTGAGTTCCACTCCAGGTTTGTCTGTTGGAATTTTGGAGAGCATGGCAGTAATGTAGAGAGAAAACAGGGTTGGAGCAAGAACACATCCCTGCTTCAGGC
>NW_026404215.1:0-338 GCF_001194135.2 Octopus bimaculoides | reverse complement strand
TTTTTGTATATTCTCCCATATATATATATATATATACATATATATATATAATGTTTACCTCATATAATAGAAAGTTGTAACTCAAGGTTCACAATTTCAATTATTGAATTTCATTTCCATTTCATAACATTTATACGTATGTATACATATACATATATTAACACATACATATATACCTATATATATATATATATATGTGTGTATACCTATCTATCTCATATATACAGTCTATGTGAGTGTATATATGTTTGTGTGTGTGTGTATATATGTCTGGATATGTGTTTGTATATTTATGGCAAGCTATATCGATAGATATATAAAGAGAGACAGGGGGGGGG
>NW_026404214.1:0-762 GCF_001194135.2 Octopus bimaculoides | reverse complement strand
CACACACACACACACACACACACACACACACACACACATACATAGTCATACACGTTCACATGCAGAAAGACACGCGCACGTATAAATTTATACATAACAGCGTGTGTATTTCTGTTTGTTTGTTTCTTAGTTTGTTTGTATGTGTGTATTTTCTTGTGGGTGTACATGTATTAACTGCGTCAAGATAAGTAAATAACAAATTATGCTCTCCATAGTTAATGAAGTACTGTACATAATTGGCGTTGAGACTAAACATATTCTGAATATTTTTATCATATATTAGAATATTCCTCTCAAACCAAAGATGACACTTCGTGTAGCGTTCAAGAGCGTAAACAAACTTCAAGTTAGTTATGTTTGTGACGTATTCTAACTTCTTAAGGCAAATTCGCTGCAGTCACCGCGGAGAAAAACGTCCCTCTCGTTGTAAAATGTATAAAACACCATATGTCCATTTCTGGTTTTTAGACTTCCTTAACTGGAAATACCAGAGAGAGAGATAGAGAGAGGGAGAGAGAGAGAGAGAAAAAAAACCCATTGCAGATTCCAAGACGTAACTTTAACTAATTTTATACACACATTGTGTTTTTTTTCCTTGTTTGGATTTTCCCTTTTTTCATTTCCGACGAAGAGCTGCGCTCGAAACGTCAAAAACTTTTCCTTCTTACTGAGCCTCAAGCTAATGCGTTTCTTGTTTACGTCCTCTTGCTTGTTTTTGTTAATTTGATTGTTCATTTATTTCATTTGATTATATATATATAT
>NW_026404213.1:0-345 GCF_001194135.2 Octopus bimaculoides | reverse complement strand
ATATATATGTGTAGATATACTTACATACATGTATGTATGTATATATGTATGTATGTGTGTGTATGTATATGTATATACGTATGTGTATACACACGCACACACATATATGTGTGTGTGTAAAGCTGATGTTAGCGAAATATTTTCGTGTTGGCTTGCGTGAATGTTAATTTTGTACTATTAACAAAGTATGTTCTATAATTACAGATCTTTACTGATCATGGCGGCAATTTTAATTACTGCAAGATTCATAAGAGACAACGGAATGCAATATCTGCTGACTCTCCAAGGATTATACAGGAAGGGTAAAGTATACATACATACATATATATATATATATATATATAT
>NW_026404212.1:0-210 GCF_001194135.2 Octopus bimaculoides | reverse complement strand
TTAAAAGGATGTGTTATAACACTATTCCACACATACAATAATAGCCATACCAATAATCCAACATACTTCCATCATCAGCTGCCCCGTGGTTATAGTAGAAGACACTTGCCCATGTTATCACGCAGTTGGATTGAACGCGTAACAAAATGGTTGGAAAGTAAACTTCTTACCACATGTTCACACCTGCAAGCATTTTTATTTTCCTTCTCT
>NW_026404211.1:0-616 GCF_001194135.2 Octopus bimaculoides | reverse complement strand
GTGGTGGTGTTGCTGCTGCTGGTGTTGGGTGACGTTAATTGCCCTGATACTAAGATAAAACATTTTGTGATTTCGCTTCTGCAAACTTCACCAAATGGATGGCTTTTAAGATAGTCTTTTGTGTATTGATAGAATACTAGGTTCCAAACCAGTGGTTGTCAACCATTTTTCACTTATGGACCCCTTTTAGATACTTATATTAATCGGTAGACCCCTAGAGCCATTCAATGTTTCAAAACAAGACAAAAAAAACATAAATAAGTAAATATTATGAGGAATTGTATAAAAAATTGTAAAAATATGTCGCGTCTGGTAGAAGTTTAACCAACTTGTTGCAGATAAATTGTAACAACTAAATATTATATGGACCCTTTCAAGGGTCGTTCAAACGTGTACCTATATGTATTCTGGTCTAACGACCCTCCATGTTTGTTTTCGTTCGGTTTCCTTGTATGTCTCCACTGTCATTTTTTTTGTTCCTAACTTTGACCCTCCATAACATGTATTTTAGGATTTATGGGAGCAACTGTTTTTGAAGACTCAAATTGACGTTGAATGCTCGAAATGAGGAGTAGATAGACAGCTGGCAACTGATGAAGGGTCCTTTATGTTTATT
>NW_026404210.1:0-242 GCF_001194135.2 Octopus bimaculoides | reverse complement strand
TATTTCTAGTAGGTGTGAGTGATGACATAGAGATTCCCTCATTGGTGTTGCCTTGGTGGAGGTTTGCACTCTCTAAGCGCTCTTATTATTATCATTCTGCCGAGGTTGACTTGACGTCTCATCCTTTCAGGGGTCAATAAATTAAGTACCTGTAGAGTACTGGGGTTGATGTAATCGACTATCCCATTCCCCCAAATTTCAGGCCTTCTGCCTAAAATAGAAAGGATTATTATTATTATTAT
>NW_026404209.1:0-528 GCF_001194135.2 Octopus bimaculoides | reverse complement strand
TATATATAATATAAATGTATGTATGTATGCATGCATATATAAATATAAATATACACATACATATATAAATACGCACACGCATTCACATACATGCACATACACTCACAAGCGCGTGCATATATGATGAATGCAGAGTTGTATTGTAACGGTACAATATTGAATAGAATCTCTTTCAATATGTAAATATTTACATTGAAATATGTATACTTGTTTTCATTTTAAGTTTTACGTATTTCTCTGAAGACAGTAACAAAAAAATTTTAGAATCATCCAGAGAGTTAAAATCTATGTACAAGACATCGTGCTAATAGAGAGATGCGCAAAATATAGAGCAACATATATTTGTCAATGTAAATATATACAGCTTTGGTTAATGACAGATACGTAATCATTGTAAATCTCAACTATTCTGTGTACAACTTAACACACACACACACACATACATACACAGACACATACGTACACAGAAATGTATGTCCGTATATATATATATATTCTTTTATTCTTTTACTTGTTTCAGTCATTTGA
>NW_026404208.1:0-575 GCF_001194135.2 Octopus bimaculoides | reverse complement strand
GTCGTTCTTTATGTTGTTTGCTTTGTTTTCCATTTGTGTCTTTCGTTGTTTGAAAGAATAGATCATGTTCCATGTACTCGTGCTTCGTACTCTTTTGTTGTACACTTTCGTGTCGTACAGCGCCCACATATGCATATATATATATACGTATAGATGTAAGTATATACATATACTATGTATATATGCATATATGTATATATTATTTATATTATAATGTGATTGAATGTCACGCATCCTTTCCAAGTAAGTTTTATCTATCTATATATACACACACATAGGTATCAAAGATGCTAAGGTATTAGTTCATTACGGCCGTTTCAGGCGTCTCCATTTAATTGATCAATGTTACTTCTTTGCTTTTTATTCACCTTACTTCGAGCTGTGCGAATAATACCAGACTGACTTGGTGCCTCAACTTAGGAACCTAATTCAACTTAATCTTATATATATATATATATATATGTTGTTGTTGTTGTTTGCACTCCGTCGTTTACGACGTCGAGGGTTCCAATTGATCCGTTCAACGGAACAGCCTGCTCATGAAATTAACGTTTAAGTGGCTGAGCACTCCACAG
>NW_026404207.1:0-305 GCF_001194135.2 Octopus bimaculoides | reverse complement strand
ATATGTATATGTATACACATACCTACATGACTATATACATACAGGCAGACAGACAGACATGCAGACAGACATGCAAACAGGCAGACAGACAGACAGATGTATGTTTGTGTGTGCATATAGAGAGCGAAAGTGAACAACTAGATTGATTAGGATCTAATGGCTTTGACCGAGGTCCATATAACCCTCGTGGGGCCACAAAAGATTTTGTTGTCGAAATTCAACTGCAATTTAATTGCTTTTACTTCTTCAATACACATTTTTGTTTCAGTCATTTGACTGCGGCCATGCTGGAGCACCGCCTTTAG
>NW_026404206.1:0-664 GCF_001194135.2 Octopus bimaculoides | reverse complement strand
TATATGTATACGAAATAGGAGAGCGGAGGTGCGAGGCAGGTAATTTAAAGTTTATGGTAAAAACCGGACAGGACTCAGTTGGAATTCGTCTGGAAGTGCGTTTCGTTTTTCCTGTTGACGATATGGATTGTGGCTAAGTTGATTATTTTACAGAACTAGTTTCGGATGACTGCTATGATTTACTGAGATGTACCTGTTGGATAGTTAAGTACAGTAACAATCGATAGCAGAGGTCTGGGACAGTGGTGGTGGTGGTGGTGGTATTGGTGGTGATGGTGCTGTTGGTGGAGGTAGTTGTTGTGGTAGTCGTAATGGTGGTGATGGTGGTGAGGTTGGAGGCGTTGGCTGTGATGGTGGTAGTGGTGGTTGTGGTGCTGATGGTAGTGATGGTAGTGATGGTGGTGATGGCGGTGGTGGCGGTGATGGTAGTGTTGGTGATGGCGGAGGTGGTTTGTGGTGGTCACAGTAGCTGTGGCGATGGATGGTGTTGGTGATAGTGGTTGTGGTAGTGACGATGGTCATGATGGCCATGATAGTAATAATTATAATTAGGGACACAGAAAAATTCTAGCCTATATGCTGAAAATAGAAGCTAAATCGTTCAACCACTTTAAAAACCTTCAGAAAATTACACACGTGACTGAACAGGTAAAAGAGTAAAGGA
>NW_026404205.1:0-366 GCF_001194135.2 Octopus bimaculoides | reverse complement strand
CAATACACACAAGAGAAAAAAAGCTAGGTCAGTTCCTCCTCAACTTTTTGAGAACTCAAATATATTTCCTGGGTATATATATGCATATTTTACCAAATCCTTTTTGTTATAACAACGTTGTAAACTGTTTCAAACATATTCTTATTATTATTATCAAAGAATATATATATGTAATTTGATACTTAAACTGTTTCTAACATGTTCTATTATTATCAAAGAATATATATATGTATTTTTCGATATATGTATTTTCATGCTTACACTGTTTTTAACATTTTCATCTTATTATCAGAGAATGTGTAATAATCAGTATGTTACGCTACAAAGCTCATACAAAGCTTTATACTTTAAATATATTCCTCTTAT
>NW_026404204.1:0-308 GCF_001194135.2 Octopus bimaculoides | reverse complement strand
TCAGTGACAGAAGAGATGCCACCTGCAGAGCAGGGCTGACTAGAGGGGATATAATGGGCTTCCATCCTAACCTCTGGCCCCCATCACCCTTCCAACTCCACTCTACAGTCCTAGTCAACAAATTTTATAACTTTTTGTAAAGTGCTATTGGTTTTGTTTTCGATTAATACCTTGTTTTCTACAACAAATCTGTGACCTGGTTTCAGATTAATTTACATCCTTAACTTTCTTCAGAAAAGGATAAAGGTTACACATTCTCCTCTGAAAGTCAGTTTTTTCTTCTTTTTTTTTTTTTTTTTTTTTTTTTT
>NW_026404203.1:0-206 GCF_001194135.2 Octopus bimaculoides | reverse complement strand
TATGTATATATATATGTATATATATGTATATATACATATATATATATGTACATATATGTATTTATATATAGGTATATATATATAGGTATATATATATATATATATATCTATGCATTATATGTGTGTATATATATGTATATATATATATATGTACATATATATACATATCTATATGTATATATATATATGCATATATATGTATATAT
>NW_026404202.1:0-223 GCF_001194135.2 Octopus bimaculoides | reverse complement strand
GTGATTGATGATGACTGACGGTGATTGATGATGACTGATGGTGATTGATGGTGATTGATGATGACTGACGGTGGTTGATGATTGATGGTGATTGATGGTGATTGATGATGACTGATGGTGATTGATGTTGACTGATGATGATTGATGGTGATGACTGACGATGATTGATGGTTACTGACGGTGATTGATGATGACTGATGGTGATTGATGATGACTGATGGTG
>NW_026404201.1:0-260 GCF_001194135.2 Octopus bimaculoides | reverse complement strand
CAACAACAACAACAACAACAACAACAACAACAACAACAACAACAACAGGCTTCTTCCGCCTCTGCTTCATTCAAACACACCAAATTATATCTAATCAAAAACTAGGTTTTATATTTCGTCACCAGTTGACACGAACTCATGACCTCGCTGCCCCCAGCTAATGTCTGTCTGCCTATGATGGAGACATTTTCTTTTTTTCAAGTTTAACTCCACTCATCATCATCATCATTATTATTATTATTATTATTATTATTATTATT
>NW_026404200.1:0-466 GCF_001194135.2 Octopus bimaculoides | reverse complement strand
GGGTGATGCGTTATAGCATGGTGATGATGCAGGGTGAGTTTTGTTTCATGATCTTAACGACAGTGTGATAAACAGGATATAGCACAATGTATGTATATAACGGATTTCGGTGATATACTGCATTATGACAAATATTGCAGCAACTGTACGCAGTTGATATGTTCCTTTCTTCAGGCGAACAAGCGGAGAAACGTTGTTCATTATATTTCAGCAGATTTTTTAGGTTATTTCTTTTATATTTTCATGTTTGTACTTCATTTTCCCCTTTTAATTTTCTTATTCGTTATGACTTATTTCTTTTCTTTCCGCCATTTCTTACTTTCTTACTTTTCCTAATTTTTACTTCTGCTACGTCTACCCTTTATCCGTTTTTTGCTTTATTTCTCCAATACCAATATGTGTGTGTGTACACCTAAGTATGTATGTATATATGTATGTACGTAATTATGTATTTGTATGTATATAT
>NW_026404199.1:0-231 GCF_001194135.2 Octopus bimaculoides | reverse complement strand
CAAGCCCTTCGGTATGTAAACACCATTATCGGTGGAGAACTTATTTAAAACGGAGAGCTATGCTGAAGAGGCTACGAATATTACCATTGTTATTGTTTTTTCTATTGGTTTAATGTGGGGTCTGTGCCTAATCTAAGTATGCTTGTAATGCGTTTTATTTTCTGTACTGTTTTCTATATGGACTGGTCTATTGGTCGCGTCGCTAGAACGTATGTATATATATATATATAT
>NW_026404198.1:0-341 GCF_001194135.2 Octopus bimaculoides | reverse complement strand
TCTTTAAGTGGTCACTTAAATCTTCACATACGGATTCATACAGGAGAGAAGCCATATCACTGTGATGTCTGTGGTAAATCCTTCTCGAGGAATGATCAATTAACTATTCACAAACGTAATCATACTGGAAACAAACCATATCACTGCAGTATCTGTGGTAAATCCTTCATTATAAGTAGTCACTTAAATCAACACATCCTTATTCATACAGAAGAGAAACCGTATCATTGTGAAATTTGTGGTAAGTCATTCTCTGATAGAAGACATCTCACAGTACACACACGTTTTCACACAGGAGAGAAACCCTATCACTGTGATATCTGTGATAAGTCATTCTATGT
>NW_026404197.1:0-450 GCF_001194135.2 Octopus bimaculoides | reverse complement strand
GTTTTATGACAATCTAGCAAGATTATTGAGGAAAGTACCAATTTCTGATACTCTGGTCATTTTGGGAGATTTCAATGCAAGAGTTGGAAAGGACTATGTTTCATGGCCTGTTTTAGGTCGACATGGGATTGGAAAATGCAATAAAAATGGAGTAGCTCTTTTGACGTTTTGTACTGAGAATAATCTGGTTGTCACCAACACTCTGTTTAAGCAGAAAAATAAATATAAAACCACCTGGATGCACCCAAGATCTAAGCACTGGCATCTCATAGATTATATTTTGATTAAGAAACGTGATATGAAAGACGTTTCTAGCGTTTGGGTCATGAGAGGGGCAGAGAGCGGGACTGACCATCATCTACTGCGTGGCAAAATAGATTTTTCGATAAGACCTAAAATTAACAGTCTGGTCCTAAGATACCCAAAAAGTTAAATGTTGCAAACTTTAAA
>NW_026404196.1:0-735 GCF_001194135.2 Octopus bimaculoides | reverse complement strand
GTTTTTCGAAAGCATTCAGGCATGCTTCCACCCCCTCATTGTGGTCAATATTGGGATATAGTGAAGAAACATCCATGGTTACCAAAAAACAGTTTTCGACGCTACTTGGATGCTTAGAAAAGCTATTAATTTTGGACACAAAATCAAAAATGTATCCTGAATATAGGAACTTGATCTTTTTGCTACAGAGAACCACTTCGAAATTTTAGCTGTACAACATTCATATCCGCTGCAAATTGAGTGCATTGGAGGAAACTCTATCAACATTTTGTGTTTTTTGGGGAGAACATAGAATACAGGTGTTCTTTTTTCTGACCGTAAAATCCTGGATTCAGCCTTATTTATGAAATTGTTTTCCTCCATTTCCAGAATTATTTTGTCAAGTTTCCCTCTGTAATTGAGGTTTGGATCGACAGGTAATTCTTCATATGAAGTTTTGTCACTTAAAACTTCTTCACAAGCTGAAATATACTCACTCTTGTCCATAAACACAATAGTACCTCTCTTATCTACCATTTTAATAATAGAATCATTGTTTAGCTTGATTATTAGAGTGCGTAACGTTGGGAATTTGTGAGGTTATTCCAGGACTTCTTTCTACTTGTTTTAAGGCTTTCCCTAATGCCTGTCTGACAAAATTCAAGAAATTCCAGTAGTGCTTGTGAACGCCCGTTCTGAACTTTATCTGGATACCAATTGGGATTCGTTTCAATCCAGTTATATCAGATTCGATTA
>NW_026404195.1:0-206 GCF_001194135.2 Octopus bimaculoides | reverse complement strand
ATATATATATATATATACATATATATACGCCAACCGTATTCATACATAACGCAAAACACACAACCACTGGCCGGTAGGCTGCCTTGGCGCGGTAGAGAATACTCTCTCTAAGTGCCGACTGTTAACACGTGGCATACACATTAAGAATTTGTAGTTGATACTGTTTATGATACTAGCGCTGCTTCTATTTCACATTTGAATATATA
>NW_026404194.1:0-230 GCF_001194135.2 Octopus bimaculoides | reverse complement strand
TATTTGCCAGAAATCAATAGAAATTCTCCAGATTTGAACGCCATTTCCCATATTATAATTTTTATCAACTTTCAAAGCTCCATAATGTCATTTTAATTTTCACAGGTCCCCAGTCATTATACATATTCACACTTCCCCAGTCATTACTTACTAATATATTTATGAAATTCAACACTTTTGAATAACTGTCAGATATTTCAATGTAAATTACAAACATATTTTTTGTCCAA
>NW_026404193.1:0-342 GCF_001194135.2 Octopus bimaculoides | reverse complement strand
AAAATTTGGATCCATCACCTCAAGTTCTATTTTGTAAAATATGTAATGACAGCTCATAAAGTTTGTTGTAACTCCGAATGGTCGTTAAATAGGTAGGTCGTTAAATGAGGACAGTCTGTATATTAGAAGGTTTGGAGGTGATGTACAGAGATTATATATTAGAAAAAAAAATAAAGTACTCAGAGATCTCAATGGTTGTACATTTACAGATTTTTATTAATATGTCACATGCTTTTATAAATCATATATTAGCGCTTGCATCTACTCTAATAGATTCTTCAGAATATATATATAAAAGCAACAGTAACATCCACCCCTAGGGGTCAACCACACTTAAGTGGC
>NW_026404192.1:0-357 GCF_001194135.2 Octopus bimaculoides | reverse complement strand
TTCTCCACGTGCGGTTAACACAACCCCACTATTTACTGACTTATATATATCTACGGTCCGTAGATGTATACTTTTAACTTAACTTTTATATTATACGTTTTTTTTTTCTCTTCTTCCTCTCTCTGATATAGTATATATACATATCCTGTCCTAATGTACACGTTTTTAATATAATACATGTAAATTTATAACTTCATCATACCGTATATATTTACCCATTATATGTTATATCATAATGTACGGTTATATATCGTAATGTTTTAACTTAAATTGTCATATTTTTATACAACTTGGAAATAATGCATGGTTATAAATATTTTAAAATAAATATTTTGAACATTCATGATATTTCTAAAG
>NW_026404191.1:0-362 GCF_001194135.2 Octopus bimaculoides | reverse complement strand
TGTGTGTACGTGTGAGTGAGTGTGTGTGTGTGTGTTAATACGCGTTAAGCACGTGTGCGTAAGTGTAAAAAAATGTGTTTGTTCGTGTCTGTTGTTTGTATGTATGTATGCATGCGTGTATGTATGTATGCATGCGTGTGTGTATGTGTGTATGTACGTGTGTGTAATGTATGTAAGGATGGATGTACATGTGTGTGCATGTATGTATTTGTAAGTATGTAATGTTTGTATGTATGCATGTATGTGTGTGTTTTCTGTGTGTTTAATTCTTGATTGTTTGAAAAGCAAAAATAATGACAATAATAATAATGAGAAGAAGAAGAAGAAAAAGAAAAAGAAGAAAGAGAGAAAGAAAGAAAGAA
>NW_026404190.1:0-318 GCF_001194135.2 Octopus bimaculoides | reverse complement strand
TGTTGGTGGTGGTGAACAGTAGGTGGAGAGAGAGAGGGATTTGGTTCATATTACCTCTAAACTAGGTGCTTGTTTGTGGAGAAGAGGTTAGTAGCTCCATCTGGCATAGGATGATGTTGATGCTTGATCTTCTGCCTGGAAGTCAGTCAGAACATGACATTCATGATAATTCACTTTCAAGTCAAACAGAGTAAATGGGTACCAGATAGGGATTAAGCAGAACAAGCACACACATACATACACACACATCTTATTCATGTACAGGAACATATAATAACACTTGCGAGTGTGTGTATATATGTGTATATACACACATTA
>NW_026404189.1:0-257 GCF_001194135.2 Octopus bimaculoides | reverse complement strand
TGGTGGTGGTGGTGGTGGTAGTAGTAGGGGATGGTGACTGTGGTTGTGGTTGTGGTGGTGGGGATCACCGTAGTTGTCGCCATTGTGGCCGTCGTCTTTGTCGTTCGTTTTTGACGGTTGTGGTGGTGATGGCGGTTTGTTAAATTTGTGACATTTAGCTGTCTGGTAAAGTGTTTCGTGTTGTGGAAAAGAGAGACAGTGAGAGAAATGACATACACATACAGAAAGAGAAGTATGAGTGTGTATGTATGTATGCA
>NW_026404188.1:0-292 GCF_001194135.2 Octopus bimaculoides | reverse complement strand
ATATATATATATATATTTATATATATGTATTTATATGTATATATGTGTTTATTTATATATATATGTATATATACATATATATATATATGTATTTATTTATATATATGTATATATATATATATGTATGTATATAAATATATGTATACATATGTATTTATATATATATGCATATATAAATATATATGTATTTGTTTATATATATGTATATAAATATATATATATTTATTTATATATATGTATATATAGGTATATATATATATATGGGAGAATATACAAAAAATAACAACAGACG
>NW_026404186.1:0-290 GCF_001194135.2 Octopus bimaculoides | reverse complement strand
ATATATATATATATTCACACACACAATATGTCTTTACAGGGATCTCCTCTGGACAAAGTACCACAGCTTCACAGCTTTTACTAAAGCTCATAGATTAAGTATGCCATACTAATAATGTCTATATATACATATACACATGTAGTATGCATGTGTATATTCATACACACAAACACACATATATATATACATGCACACACATCTACATACACATTCATGTGTGTGTGTGAGTGTCCATGTATGTATATATGCACATATATATATACAACAGGCTTCTTTCAGCTTTTGTCTAC
>NW_026404185.1:0-266 GCF_001194135.2 Octopus bimaculoides | reverse complement strand
AAAAAAAAAAGCTCACAGTCATCCTTGACGCAAAAAACCGCGCTTCTTCATGATAGTGAGATATGTTTCATGTTCGATAGCAGTAGTTTAATATAAACCCTTGAGCTAATGAACTGAGATGGAAACAAAAATTGCATAATTGCATTGCTAGTTTTTTTTGTAGCATGGCACGGAATCAGCTCAGTTTTGTAAGATTATTGTCCATAATCTTTGGTTTAAAAATCATATGAAGGTATCTTTTCAGCTACAAGCCTGTGTCTAATGAA
>NW_026404184.1:0-401 GCF_001194135.2 Octopus bimaculoides | reverse complement strand
TTCGCGACAAGCTGTCAAGGCACGGAAGTGCCGTCTCGCCGACATGTCCGCGATGTGCGCCGGATAGGGAAACCGTCTTGCATACATTCATGGAGTGTCCGGAGTTATCGGGGCTGATTGCTTTCGTGGAACAACTGTTGTCAGTGATGGGAAGAGTACAGTTATCAGCGGAGTCTATCATTGAGATTGTGCCACCTTCTTCCCTTAACAGGGAAAGGAAGGCGTGTTTTTCTTGCGTAGTAGCCATACTGAAAGAACAGAATGGAAGATGCGTACGAAAGGTATAGTGACAGGTACCTTTGTCTCTGGCCAGGGGTTGGTTAACTTTTTTAGTTACCACCTCTGTAGTAAGATCAGGCTGGAGAAGAGGTGTCTGTCACGAGATATGTTTGTGAAAAGAT
>NW_026404183.1:0-364 GCF_001194135.2 Octopus bimaculoides | reverse complement strand
TCACAAAGAAGATTGTCTCTTTGCAACTGCTCAGCTACTGGGAAAGGCTTTTTTTGTATCTCCTCTAAAATTACTCAAGAAGCTGGACATTGAGATCTTAAGTAGGAATAAAACCTACTTAGAAGGAAGGAGTGAATATGGTCCAGTTATAATAATAATAATACATAATATAAGTTCATAAACATAGTTTATTAATTCATATAAGAATATAAAATAGCAATAGTAGCAACAGAAGGAGGAGGGTGGGTGTAAGTTAGAGTTCGTGTTGCGCACACACACGACCTGTTCCAGCGACAGCGATAGTTTAAAAGTTTGAACGCGCACACGCGAATTCAAGGGAATTATTAAAAGTAAATATCAAGGA
>NW_026404182.1:0-469 GCF_001194135.2 Octopus bimaculoides | reverse complement strand
TAATAATAATAATAATAATAATAATAATGATAATAATAATAATAATGTATGCAACAAGATCGAAGAGAACGAAGGAAAAATGAACACCTACAACGAATTGAAGTGGGCGATGAAAAGAGTGGACGCAATACTAGTTGTAATTGACACGCTTGGAATTATCAGCACTCAACTATCAACATGGGTAAAAGATGATTGGTAGAAATGTAAAAATAGAACACCTAGAAAAATCAGCATTGCTTGGAACTACAAGAGTCCTCCTCGGGAGAAGCATGACCAGTAAACAAGTGTCATTTTAATCTACTGGCTATGAGTAGCTGACACTTTCCATCATACCCAACAAGATAAGCAGTGGCTCTCATGGCTTCTGATCTTAATTGATTGGAAGTGTTATCATCTACATTGGGCTACAGCAAATATTATGCTCTATACCACAGATTTGCTTGTCAGTTGTTTGACCTTAACCAGTTGA
>NW_026404181.1:0-205 GCF_001194135.2 Octopus bimaculoides | reverse complement strand
GTCGTCGTTGTTATTGTTGTTGTTAACGATGTTCATGGTAATAACATATTTTGCTTTCGCATTACTTACGTGTGTATCGAGGAAAGGAAGTTAGGTTCCCGTTCTGTTTTAATATTCCTTTCTTCTTGCTTTGCCGATACTGCTTTCTCCTTATCATTTGCTATGAATATATCTGCATTCAAATACTACATATATATATATATAT
>NW_026404180.1:0-571 GCF_001194135.2 Octopus bimaculoides | reverse complement strand
ATGTATGTATGTATGTAGGTATGTACATGAGTGTGTGTGTATGTGTATACACATATATATTCGAATATAGTCATATAATACATACTTATGATCTCTCTCTCACTCTCTCTCTCGTTCTGTATATCTATCTATCTATCTATCTATCTATCTATCTATCTATCTATCTATTGTCACTCAACAAGTTTTAAGTTTATGCACAACTATATATATATATATATATATATATATATATATATATATATATATATATATATATGCATAAAGACATGGATACATGCATATATATATATATATACATATATATATATATATGCATATATTTACAATCGTATATATACATGCATATACATATATATATATATATATATGTATTCATATACAAGTATATAAATATATATATGCATATAGACATAGATACATACATATGTATATATATATTTACATATATATATATACATATATTTGCATATATTTACATATGTATATACATGCGTATATGTATATATGTGCGTGTGTGTGTGTATTCATATATATATACGTATATATATATATATATATATATATATATATA
>NW_026404179.1:0-215 GCF_001194135.2 Octopus bimaculoides | reverse complement strand
AGCCGGTTTCTAACCTAGAGCCAAGGCCCTTTCTCAGTATGTATGTATGTGTGTATGTATGTGTGTATGTATGTATGTATGCACGTATGTATGTATGTATGTAAGTATATATGTATGTATGTATGTATGCATCTATGTATGTATGTATGTTTGTATGTTTGTATGTATGTGTGTATGTATGTACTGTATGTATGTATGTATGTATATGTATATAT
>NW_026404178.1:0-213 GCF_001194135.2 Octopus bimaculoides | reverse complement strand
ATATATATATATCCATATAAATATATATGCATATATATATATATATTTATACGCATATAAATACACTTCTACCTCTCACTTTTCTAAATTTATGCGCACACGCACATATATATATATATATATACATATAGGATGTATCTATACATCTACATATTATTGCATGCAAGTATATATGTATATGCATATATATATATATATATATATATATATATA
>NW_026404177.1:0-227 GCF_001194135.2 Octopus bimaculoides | reverse complement strand
TCGTTGCTGTCTCTTTGACTGTAATTACTTCAGTGTCTGCAGTTGTTGTTGTTGTTGCTATTGCTGTTACTGTTATTGTTGTTGTTGTTGCTTTTGTTGTTGGTGTTGCAGCTGCTGGTGCTGTTGTTGTTGTTATTTCCACAGAATGGAGATGGATACAAACAAATGGCAAACCCTACGCTGAGTTTTCCTTTCAGTCCAATAAAATAAGTACCAGTCATTCACTG
>NW_026404176.1:0-289 GCF_001194135.2 Octopus bimaculoides | reverse complement strand
GTGTGTGTGTGTGTGTGTGTGCGCGCACACACATATATTTATGTTCCCCTTGACAACCGACGCTGGTGTCTTTATGTCCTCGTATATTAGCGGTCCGACAGAAAATCCAAGGTCAATAAAACAAGTATTAGGCTTACAAAGAATAAGTTTTGCGTCGAGTTCTTCAACTAAAATCCTTTAATTAGGGGCTCTAAAGTAAAAGTGTCTAAAGTAAAAGTGTCTTCTAGTATAAACTCGCGCCGACCAAAAACTGAAAGAAGCCCATCTTATTTATGTATATATACATATA
>NW_026404175.1:0-223 GCF_001194135.2 Octopus bimaculoides | reverse complement strand
CCGATTATGAAAACAATAGATGGATAAGGTTATGACTTGATTCATACATATGAGAAATGACCAAGTCCTTTGGCAATATGCTGTGCTTGAAAAGAAGACCCATCAAGCCAAGTGGAATCATAGTCACGGCAGATACTGGTGTCACGCAACTGGAACCCATGCCTGTGGCATATAAAAGTACCCATTACACTCTCAGAGTGATTAGCATTAGGAAGGGCATCCA
>NW_026404174.1:0-372 GCF_001194135.2 Octopus bimaculoides | reverse complement strand
CAAACACATGTATATATATATATATATATATATATATATATTTGTACATGGATAACGTTATTATATATCATGCGTAAATTTATAATACCTATATCTCACACACACACAAATATATACATACACGTAGATATATATATACTTACATGTATTTATGTATGTATGTATCTATGCATGTATGTATGTGTGAATATTGCATGAAGTAAAGTAAAGGAGAAAGTGTTTCGTTTCGTTGCTGGACGCATTTTTAACTCTACTTTACGAAGTCTCTTCAGATATGGGCAAATATTTTCCTCTTATGGAGGAAGTATTAAATGAAAACATGGTTACGATTATTATTATTATTATTATTATTATTATTATTATTATTATTAT
>NW_026404173.1:0-260 GCF_001194135.2 Octopus bimaculoides | reverse complement strand
ACACACACACACACACACACGCACACACACACACACACACACACAAACTCTCATGCTCTTTCCCATTATCTCTCTCTATCTCTAACACGCACACATACACATAGAGTCTTTCCCATTCTCTCTCCCTCTTTCTATCAGTCTGTCTGTCTTTTTCTCTCTCTAATTTTTTATCTCTCTCTTTCTCTGACACAAACACACACACACAATCTCTGATGTTCTTTCCCCTTCTCTCTATTTTTCTCTCTCTCATACACACACAC
>NW_026404172.1:0-236 GCF_001194135.2 Octopus bimaculoides | reverse complement strand
GTCTGTCTGTCTCTCTGTCTGTTTGTCTGTCTATCTGTCGATATGTCTGTCTGTCTGTCTATCTATCTATCTGTCTATCTGTCTGTCTGTCTATCTATTTATCTGTGTATATGTTGGTGCGTTTGTGTGTTGTACGTGAGTATACAGTTATTATTTTTCATATATACACATATATGGAGTGACAGAGTGAGAATATCTATCTATCTATCTATCTATCTATCTATCTATCTATCTAT
>NW_026404171.1:0-278 GCF_001194135.2 Octopus bimaculoides | reverse complement strand
AGGCCGTGCTGGAAACCGAGGGTGGCTATTTTCAGTAAACTGTGATCTGACAGCCATAATCTAGTTGATATATTTTCACTTTTCAAAATACTTTTATTTCGGGATGGGATATTGTGTTTTCCTTTCCTTTGGTACAAACTGTCAAATGTAACCACTGTAATTTTTGAGATTTTTCAATGTTAATTATTTTTATTTAATTTTATTTTCGATTGCAGGGAAATTGATGGACATGTGACTGTAGGAGAAGTAAAGGAAAAATCAGTTGCTAAAGATATTTA
>NW_026404170.1:0-237 GCF_001194135.2 Octopus bimaculoides | reverse complement strand
TAGAAGACACTTGCCCAAGGTACCAAGCAGTGGGACAGAACCCAGAACCAAATGGTTACGAGACAAAACCGCTTACCACACAACCACGCACGCGTCATATTATTATCATTATTAGTATTATTATTATTATTATCATTATCATTATTATTAATAGTATTACAATAATCATTATTATTATTATTATTGTTATTATTTCTTTAATTTCTTTTTAGCGTTTTTCTTATAGTCTTTTTTTGT
>NW_026404169.1:0-295 GCF_001194135.2 Octopus bimaculoides | reverse complement strand
TATATATATATATATATATATATATATATATATATACATGCGCGCGCGCAGTAATCGCTTCTATTATTTTTTTTTATATTATATAATTCGACCATTATATCAAGTTGTAGTTTATATCTTCTTGTCTTTATTTTATGCAGAGAAGCACATGGAAATTATGCACGCACGCACACACGCACACTCACACATACGCATATATATATCTATATACATAGCCATACGTACACATACATACATGCATATACATACAGACACACACACATATATGCATATATATATATGTATATATATACAT
>NW_026404168.1:0-385 GCF_001194135.2 Octopus bimaculoides | reverse complement strand
ATATATATAAAGAATGTATATATAAAGAATGTATATCATTGTTTGTACTTCAATTAGACATTTCTCTTTTAGTTGTCTTACCTCTGCGCCCACCAACAGAGAACTGTTCACGCTAAACTGTCTTCCTTTCTTACCATACTTCTATCGAACGGTGTACGCAAAGAATATTCGATGATGAACTATCTGAAGTGAACACGAGGGAGCTAAAATAATTAATGGCTTTCAGGACTAGGGTGCCGTTGGTTGGAGTTCTGCTGCAGATTAGAATGGTTTGGGGTGTTGATTTTATAGTCATATGTATATACATAATATATATAGGGTTAGGGTTAGGGTTTTATTTGATAAATTCTTATAAAGATTTTATCCTATATTATATTATATATAT
>NW_026404167.1:0-256 GCF_001194135.2 Octopus bimaculoides | reverse complement strand
TTTTTTTTTTTTTCTTGCTTCTATAAATCCATTTTGAAAGCTTTTGATTGATGATGTTAATTCCTGTGTTGTGGTGGTGGTCTCTGATGTTGATGTATTGGCGCTAGTGCTATTTTAACTGATTCTACCTCGAACACTGCTAACGTTTACCTCTCCCGTTGATGTTTCTCAAAATGGCGGCGATCGTTTTCTTACTTGCGTTGTTGTTGCTGCTGCTGTTGTTGTTGTTGTTCTTCTTCTTCTTCTTCTTCTTCTT
>NW_026404166.1:0-1237 GCF_001194135.2 Octopus bimaculoides | reverse complement strand
ATGTATAAACATATTAACGTTGAGATATATGTAAATTATATATATATATACACATGTATATGGATATGTTTGTGTGTTTGTATGTGTCCCCCCGCCATCGCTTGACAACCGATGCTGGTGTCTACGTCCCCGTAACCTAGGGGTTCGCCAAAATTGACCGATGGAATAAAAACTAGGCTTACAAAGAATAAGTCCTGGGGTCGATTTGCTCGACTAAAGGCGGTGCTCCAGCGTGGCCGCAGTCAAATGACTGAAACAAGAATGAAAAGAGTATATATACATACATATATATACATACATATGCGTGTGTGTGTGTGTGTGTGTGTGCGTGTGTGTGTGTATATATTCATATGTATATTTATTTATGTATCTATATTTATATATATATCCATCCGTCCGACCATCCATCCATCCATCCATCCATCCATCCATCTATACACATACATACATACATACATACATACATACATTCATACATATATACGTATGCGTGAGTGTGAGTCATGTCGGAAACCGGATCACTAAACATTTCTAATCAACTGGATCATAGCGCTCCCCCAACACTACACTTCTCCGAAAGCTGACTGTCTCATTACAGATTACATACACATCGAGATTGTTTCCTCTTCTCTCTCTTTCTGTCTTTTCTCTCTTTCTTTCTTGCTCACCTTTCCTGTTCGCTTGCCTTCCTACTTTTATTCTTTCTCTCCCCCTTTCCTTTCGTTCTTCTTTTATTTCTTCTATTCTGTTCGACTCCCGAAAGATTTGGTTGCTTGTTAGTCTTTTTATTTCTTCAGATATTATATTATCGCTTATTTCGTTCATTTCTTCTTTTATTCATTCTCTTCTTATTTGCATTTATTCGTTAATCCCTATTCCTTCTTCCCCTTCTTTTACTTTTAACTTACCTCTTCGTTGCTCCTTTATTTCTATTTCTACTTTCATTTTCATTTTTTATTTCGTTGCCGTAAGCCAAAGCAAACTGCGATAACTGTCCGAAACTGCAAAAGGATGTTAAAAGCATGTAATAGTAACGTAACGACATGGTATTTTTTGTTTTAATATTGAGTCTTAGCCTAATACTAGTTGTTGCTACCTTAAAAACGATTCTGCAAAACGGCGTAAGAAATAAGATGTGAGTCATTTTCTTCAAGTAATGATGCTGGTTGTTTTACATCCTTCTTTACTTCATTTTGTTTTGTTGATATTTCTGTGGATATTTCTTTTTTTTTCTTTT
>NW_026404165.1:0-290 GCF_001194135.2 Octopus bimaculoides | reverse complement strand
TTGCTGTTGAATAAAATAAACTTGCAGAGGGGAAGTTTCAACGTCTACCTTCAATTTCCTTACACGATTTGTGTGGCTGATTCTGACAAGAAATTTCGCTTTCATGTATATTTTGTAGTCATTATACGCAACCTACTTCCCAAACACTTGGCCTCGCTTTGCAAACTTATATATTATATGGTTATTAAAGTGCAATGATCTCCACAATAACCAGCCTTAAATTTGGTTTTCTGTTCCTAGGTTAATCGGGAACATAGATTGCCGTACTACTCATAAACCTTCTCGGTAGT
>NW_026404164.1:0-602 GCF_001194135.2 Octopus bimaculoides | reverse complement strand
TATATATACGTATATAGGAACATCTACTTGTTACTTAGGGTGAACAATCCTTATTTAAGTTACTTCAAATTCGGTTTCTTCTGAAAAACTACTAATATTTTGATATCCATTATTATAGCCTAGCTCAATATCTATGGGATAATATAGGATGTAGTTATTGTAGCTCTAAGTTTCTCTTTATATTTATTACCGAATTCTCCTTCCGAGATGCTAAGTAAATAAAGAACATTTCTTTTTTTCTTAGTTACTTAATTTTTTTTTATATCGATAACTTTAAAAAAAAAATGAGAAGAGTTGTGGTATAAAACTGAGAATGTGTCTGTGTCTCTCACTCTGTGTGGCTGTCTGTATGTTTGCATCACTAAACCTCGAGAACTATCCGACCGATTTCAATCACATTTTACACATTCCTCACTAACGTCAATGCGGCGTCATGGGCCGAAGAAATGTTCGACTTCTTGCCTAATACAAGGCTGGAGCAATCTCTTATCTCTTATACTATTTGTGCATTGAGTGTCAAAAGTGAGAAAATAACATCTCTGTTGTAATGTAGGAGCATGCTTTCAGTTTTAATAGTGAAACTATTAATACTTTCACTTTGT
>NW_026404163.1:0-242 GCF_001194135.2 Octopus bimaculoides | reverse complement strand
TTGTTTTCTACACCACCTGTCTTCGTCTGTTGCTTTTTGTGAATTCTCCCCATACATATCATACGCACACGTGGTCGCACCAATTGATCCTGTCTCCTCTCATCACCCACTAACTTTCTATCTTTCTACACTCTTTTGGACTTTATTCTGAACTTTCTACACCCCGGCTGCACCTCTCCTGCTCATGGATTACTCTAGAACTACCTGTTGATATAAATATATATACATATACGTATATATAT
>NW_026404162.1:0-216 GCF_001194135.2 Octopus bimaculoides | reverse complement strand
GTGAGCATGGTGTATGTTTGTATATATGTATGTGCGTGTATGTGTTGTGTATGTGTGGGCGCGTAGGTGTGTGTTTTTGTGTGTGTATTGTGTGTGTGTGTGTGCATGCGTATGTCTGCGTGTTTGTGCGTGTCTGTGTGTGTGTGTATGGTGTATGTTTGTGTGCGTGTCTGTGTGTTTGTGAGTATAGTGTGTGTGTGTGTGTGTGTGTGTGTG
>NW_026404161.1:0-415 GCF_001194135.2 Octopus bimaculoides | reverse complement strand
TGTTGGCACTCCGTCGCTTACGACGACGAGCGTTCCAGTTGATCCGATCAGCGGAACGGCCTGCTCGTGAAGTTAACGTGCAAGTGGCTGAGCACTCCACAGACACGTGTACCCTTAACGTAGTTCTCGGGGATATTCAGCGTGACACAGTGTGACAAGGCTGACCCTTTGAGTTACAGGCACAACAGAAGCAGGTAGTAAGAGTGAGAGAAATTGTGGTGAAAGTGTACAGTAGGGTTCGCCACCATCCCCTGCCCGAGCCTCGTGGAGCTTTAAGTGTTTTCGCTCAATAAACATTCACAACGCCCGGTCTGGGAATCGAAACCGCGATCCTATGATCGCGAGTCCGCTGCCCTCACCACGGAGCCATTGCACCTCCACTAAGTACAGCATATAACTGAAAGATTAAGCAGGT
>NW_026404160.1:0-204 GCF_001194135.2 Octopus bimaculoides | reverse complement strand
GATGATGATGACGATGATGATGATGGTGATGATGATGGTGATGATGATAACCACACAGTATCTTTGAGTGAATTACATGTTTTGCATTTGAGAGAGACACAGCTCTGATACGGCTAAGCGTAAACGAAATAAACAGTCAGATAATAAATTGCTTCAAATGGCAGCAAACAACATATATATATATATATATATATATATATATAT
>NW_026404159.1:0-306 GCF_001194135.2 Octopus bimaculoides | reverse complement strand
TGCTCAGAATTGTAGCTCTTTCGAATCACTCTCTGCAACAGTTCTCGAGTTGCAATCTTTTTTTACGAGAGTTGCAAGTTCACCTACTGCAGAAACACTATTTGAGGGTCGTTCATCAGACTTTTCTACCTGGAGACAACATTTAATACCTACTTACGCAGCGAGCAGACATACACGCACACATAAAGATATATTATACATAGTCAGGTGCAGGCGTGGATGTGGGGCAAGACGCATGCTTCCCAACCACATGGTTTCGGGTTCAGGCCCACTGCGTGGCGCTTTGGGCGAGTATCGCCTACTACA
>NW_026404158.1:0-228 GCF_001194135.2 Octopus bimaculoides | reverse complement strand
AAATCAATCGTATATATATGTATGTATATATGTAAATGTATGTGTGTGTCTTTCTGTCTGTGTTTCTCCCTCATCACTGCTTCACAACTACTGTTCATTTATTTACATCTCCATAACTTACTGGTTTGACAAGAAACTGATAGAATAAGTAGCAGGCTTATTAAAATTTAAAAAAGCACTAGGCAGCGTCTCATATTTTTGTGGTCTCATATTTTTGTTTGCCCATTT
>NW_026404157.1:150-593 GCF_001194135.2 Octopus bimaculoides | reverse complement strand
GGGAACCTACATACATAGAGATGTCTATGTACACATATGTATGTATCTATATATGTATATATGTGTGTATGTATTTGTGTATGTATGTGCATATGCATGTGTGTGTGTGTATGTGTGTATACAAATGTGCCGGCCTGTGTGGGCGAGTGCCTACGTTAATACGTTAACATAATTGCATAGCACCTTCTCTTTCTTACCTTCAGCATATGTATATGTCCGTTTGTGTGTTTGTGCGTGTGTATGGTTATGTGTGTGTATGTGCGTGTGTGAATATATATGTATATATATATTTATATATATACATATATTATATATGAATATATATATTTATGTATATATATGTATCTATATATATATATATGTGTGTATATATATTTATATATATACATACACTATATATGAATATATATATTTATGTATATATATGTATATATATATATATA
>NW_026404156.1:0-231 GCF_001194135.2 Octopus bimaculoides | reverse complement strand
ACTTACCGCTCATCTTTATTCCTTTTATTTTTTTGTTTCTATTTATACTGATTATTTTTTATTTCCTGCACCATCCTGTCTAATTTATTTAGTTTCTTAACTCTTCCCATACAATCGGCTTCATTTTACACAAATTTGTATTATTTTCACCATTGAATACTTGTTATATCACTTGACTGCTTCTCATGTTTAACTCAATATATTTGATATGTTCCATGTAGTTTTTTTTTT
>NW_026404155.1:0-304 GCF_001194135.2 Octopus bimaculoides | reverse complement strand
TTATTATTATTATTACTATCATTATTATTATTATTATTATTATTATTACTGGCGGCGAGCTGGCAGAATCGTTAGCACGCCAGGCGAAATTCTTAGCGGTATTACATCTGTCCCTACGTTCTGCTTTCAAATTCCACGGAGGGCGACTTTGCCGTTCATCCTTTCGAAGTCGATAAATTAAGTACCAGTTGCGTACTGGGGTCTATGTCATCCACTAGTCACCCTCCCCCTTGTGTCTATGGTAGAAAAGAGTTTTATTATTATCATTATTCAGTAGTTTTATTTTTATAACGTGATTTCACTT
>NW_026404154.1:0-560 GCF_001194135.2 Octopus bimaculoides | reverse complement strand
CGCATTGCTATTTTATAACTGTCTTTCGTTCTCCCTTCCTCTCTTTCTCTTTCTTCATTGCTACCGTTCTCTATTCCTTTCTCTCCCTCTCTCTCTTTTCCTCTCTCCCTCTTCTCTCTCGCTCTCTCAAACGCATACACGCGCACGTACACACAAGCATTCACTACAAGATAACACATGTTCGTCAATGTTTTGTAAATATACAAACTACGGAGCTTATGGACAACACATTGCAAATCAGTGAACTTCATTACAAATGTTGTTAATTTTTCAGATTAGCACCCGCACGATTTTCACTAGGGTGTTAGGGTTACGGTCTTTGGGTCAGGGTTACTATTTTGGTGTTACGGTTAGGGTTAGGGTTACGATGGGGGTTAGTGTTACGGTTACGGTTTTAGGGTCAGGGTTAGGGGTTTAGGGTTAGGGTTACGTAATCGTGCGGGTGTTAATCTGAAAAATTTCCGAAATGTGAAAACTACCGACCCTGCCATCTGTTATAACTTTTATTGATCTGTTTAATATGTACATAGATTATACCTCCAAACAAGAGAGCTTGCTGG
>NW_026404153.1:0-509 GCF_001194135.2 Octopus bimaculoides | reverse complement strand
GGATATATATCTGTATACATATATATATGAATATATATCTGTATACATATATATATGGATATATATCTGTATACATATATATATATATGTGTGTGTCTGTATGTATGTATAAAATCCTGTTGTTTAAGCCTGATTCCTATTTTTCCAGCAATAATAAACAGATCCATGGTTATTGAATGTATCATATTTGTTGTCCTGCTTAGATATATTTATTCCTAACCATGCTGTCTTGGTTTAGAATATTTCAACCTCATACCAACATGTATGATTTGCATTATATGTTCCCATTCCATTGTTTATACGAAGCAGTGAGCTTCTAAATTTGAGCAGAAAGAAGGCGAGGTAAATGAGTCTCTAATGAGAAATGAAACTGGTCAGTGTAACCCAGTTTTAGCAGCTGAAGCCTCTGTGGTTTTGTGCTTTATCAACATTATCTGTGAGATTAAGTTTAAGCTTGATAAGCAGATTATGTATTATTTCCAGAAACTTATATTCATATACACATATGT
>NW_026404152.1:0-1746 GCF_001194135.2 Octopus bimaculoides | reverse complement strand
ATATATATATATATATATATATATTTATATATATATATGTATATAAACGAAAAATGCATTAAATACTAAAAAACGTTTACGTAGGACAGACACAAAAAACTCTAATTCTTCGGTTATCAACCGAAGTGTTAATACACAGTTACATGCTTTTATACTTACATATAAATATATATATGTACATATATGTATGCATATATGTACATATATGTATGCATACATACATATATATATATATATATATACATATATATATTCTAATATATATATTAGAATATGCGTTACTAGATAGGATTAATTATCTGGATCCGGAACGTGTCCGATGCTTTGAAGACCAGTTCCACAACAATCTATGTTGTCTATAATGTCCAAAATTTCCATAAAATGAGATTTTGAAAATGTACCCGTGGTTGATTTTAGATTTGTCTTTAGATTTTAAAATCCACTAGGAGTTTTTGCTTGGCTAATCTCAGTTGATCAAAATTACTTTTAATTCACGATATTATATATGTGACAGCCTACCGCATTTGTATTTATGTCGATTGTTCTGAAATATTTGTCCTTATCTATATTGTATCATTTTATTGTGGTTTGATAGCGAAGTAGCGTACTCAGAAAAACATGATGGTCGACGCCATGTTTTTAAAAATCTTGCACCAATTACGCTATATATGCTGGGACGATGACATACCCTGCAGGCGTTTGTACAATGTTAAAAACTGATTTATTTTATCAACATCTGCCTTAACATAACTTGATGAAGGAAGGACGAAGAGTTGAATAAGAAATACATACAAAACAAAACAAAACAAAACGAAATGAAACGATACAAAAATAAAAGCAAGATAAAAAATATTAACAAAAATGTCAGACATGAAGATTCTTTTGATTGAAATTCAAAATCACGACCGGTCAGGAGGAGGTGAAGCTATTCTTTTATTATATTTACATGATTTCTTCATAATTCACTAAAAATTTCAGTTACATATTTAAACACTCATAGAGACATTTCTAATACGTATTCCTACCACCACGTTCTTCATCTACATTTCATATGCTTTTCGTCTTTCATCTCTTTTATTTTTTACAAACATTTTTACGCCATAATATTTCTTTCACTTTTCTTTTAGCTTTAAACAAAAACTTCATTCGTGTTATTATTTTTTTCCCTCTATTTTGTTACCATTTTTAAAAAAATATATTTCAGTGCAGTAAATAAATACATTAGTGAAAAGCAAGAAATCATAAACACACAAGACTTGTTTAGCTCATGTAGACTGAGGCGATAATTTCTCGTGCAGCCAGACTATATTAAATCTATTGGATTTATTAAATCCGAATATTAATAATTTCAGATGACATTACATTTTCTTTGTCTTTTACACATTCACATGCATGCTCTAAAGTACACACACATACGCGCCCATACACGCTCACACATACACACTCACACACACTTTATATGCATACAAATAAATTCGTACATATCTATCTATCTATCTATCTATCTATCTATCTATCTATCTATCTATCTATCTATCTATCTATCTATCTATCTATCTATCTATCTATCTCTATGGTTTGTAAATAGGTGAGAAATGCTTCGTTCAAACATACTGTATTGGAAACACGACTATCTTCTACTTCTATCCTTTAATCCAGATTTTCCTCTTCTTAATTTGCGTATAGGGTTCCTCACAGTTTCTTTAGATTTAGGAACTTTTATTTAGCCATAGAAAAATATGAAAA
>NW_026404151.1:0-164 GCF_001194135.2 Octopus bimaculoides | reverse complement strand
TATATATATATACGACGGCCTTCTATTAGTTTCCCCTCTACCAAATCCACTCACAAGGCTTTGGTCGACCCGAGGCTGTAGTAGAAGGCACTCGCCCAAGGGGCCACGCAGTCCGACGCAACCCGGAACTATGTGGTTGGTACACAAGCAACTTACCACACCAG
>NW_026404150.1:0-541 GCF_001194135.2 Octopus bimaculoides | reverse complement strand
AGAGAGAGAGAGAGAGAGAGAGAGAGAGAGAGAGAGAGAGATTGTAAGAGGGCGTAAATTCAAATTCACATAGAAACATATAAAGTTCTGAAAAAACAACATTAAGCTCCAGGAAAGGAGTCTGAAGAGTCAAAAATAAATAAGCACAAAGCTTCCGATATTTATTCAATGGTAGAACTGAGATGAACAATTACATGTCTCTGCCTCCCCTCCTCACTGATAGTTCCGATAATAATGGTATGCTTCTACATTCATACATGTAGCGTTATTCTAATAGTTGAGTCTTATCTCTCTATAAATGAATGCAATTCGTATTTTAAGCAAAATGGTTTCAATTCCTTTATGGTGATAAAAAATACAAACATGAAATGAAAAAATATCAACAAAAAGATTTAAAAAAAAAAAGTAATGAACAGAAAACAGAAAACAGACTCAACAACTGCTTCATGATATAGAAATATATCATGTGTATATGTGTGTGTGTGTGTGTGTGTGCACGCGTAAGTCTATGTGTATGTATATGCGTGTGTAGTTTGAATAT
>NW_026404149.1:0-257 GCF_001194135.2 Octopus bimaculoides | reverse complement strand
ACGTACTTAGGTTCGTATTTACGTACGTACGTTCGTTCGTTCTATCGCTCATTCGTTCATACGTACTTATCTGCGTACGTCCGTTCGTTCGTATATACGTACGATCGTTCGTTCTTACGTACGTACGTACGTTCGTTCTTTCGTGCGTACGGACGTACGTATATGATTCCGTTCCTTCATACGTACGTTCGATTTTTCGTTCTTTCATACGTACATTCGTTTCTTCGATCGTTCGTTCATTCGTTCTTTCGTTCGTA
>NW_026404148.1:0-317 GCF_001194135.2 Octopus bimaculoides | reverse complement strand
TGGAGGAGATATTATGTTGCCGTGGGCTCGAACTCTGCGAGAAGTTAAAACTTTTTTGACTAAAACACAACTGAAGCCCTAAGTGAGGCATCTGTAAAATTTGAATGAAATTGGTTGCGTAGTTCTCGAGTTTTAGGGATTCACACACACACACACACACACACACACACACAGACAGACAGACATACAGACACACATTCTCATTTTTATATATATAGATAACAGTCACACTCTTCCTGTGTTTTTACATTCGTGTAGAGTAACCTTAATCTTGAAATATTATTATTATTATTATTATTATTATTATTATTATTATT
>NW_026404147.1:0-204 GCF_001194135.2 Octopus bimaculoides | reverse complement strand
AATATATCTGCAGAAAACATTTACTGCGTCGTATATATTCAGTATGAGAACATGGGTAATGGGTTGCGGTTACATTACAAATCAGGCTGAAGAGGACTAGACAAATGGTAAGATTTGTTAAATCCGAAACCCGTTCCTGTTTAAGAATGCTTTTTTAGGTGATTTTAAATGTCCTGCCCGCTCACGTTTTGGTATGCTGCTATA
>NW_026404146.1:0-424 GCF_001194135.2 Octopus bimaculoides | reverse complement strand
TATATATTTATATAAAGATATATATTTGCTTGCATATTCACTTGCACATATACACACGATGTTGTGTGATAAGTTAATTTATCATTGTTGCTGTTAGGTATCAATTTTGAAATATATGAATTTTATTCGATAGAGCAACGATCAGAAGACAGAATAAGGTAATAACTTACCCCAATGGAATTCTACAATATGGCTGCTACACAACTAATCCCGAGACTTATTATACGAGAAAAAGTAATCTAGACGCAGGCATGGCTGTATGGTTAAGACTGTTGAAACGCAGCCATGATTTTGCAAGTTCTGTCACAGTCCTTCGTGTCTTTGTTATCTGTTATTTCCGTACATACCTATATACATACATGCATACATATTTATATACATATATATATATATTCATATATGTATATATATATATATATATAAT
>NW_026404145.1:0-318 GCF_001194135.2 Octopus bimaculoides | reverse complement strand
AGAGTAGAAGCCATATCACTGTGATATCAGAGGTAAAGCATTCTCTCAAAGTCACCACTTCACTACACACAGATGTATTCATATGGATGAGAGACCATATCAATCTGTTATCTGTAGTCAGTCATACTGGAGAAAAGCCATTTCGTTGTGATGTCTATGGTAAGTCATTCCATAATGGAAATACCTGAACTAAGCACATTTGCATTCATACAGGTGAGAAACCATATCATTCTGATAACTCTGGTAAATCATTTAATTTAACTAAACACGATCATATTCATATAACAAAGAATCCATATCACTGATATTTTTGATAAA
>NW_026404144.1:0-352 GCF_001194135.2 Octopus bimaculoides | reverse complement strand
TGTGTGTGTGTGTGCGTGTATTTATGTATTTATTTGTTATTTCGTGTCTGCCAAATCTGAAATTCTCCATGCGAGATTGGAGATTTAAGATAAAGCCTTTTAAATAGAAGTTTTTGATAAGTCTATCATTTTCTAATGTTTTGCTTGAATTGAAATATCTCGTTCCTGTGTACCTTCATCTTTAAACCACAACTTGAAACATCATTAAAACATCATGCTGATACACGTATGTACGTGCATACATACACACACACATGCACACATGCACATACACATATATACATACATACATGCGTGTACATACATGTCTATACGTATTTGTGTATATAGGCATATATATATATATATATAT
>NW_026404143.1:0-359 GCF_001194135.2 Octopus bimaculoides | reverse complement strand
ATGGTGGCAGCTGATGAAGGAAATGTTCTCTATGTGACCTGTGTGTTTTCCGTACATTGTTTATCATTTTGTCCACGTTTATTTGCAACATCCTGTACCCAGATATGCATCTATATATACATGTAGATGTAGGTATGTACATACATGTACGTATATATACATATACTCATATATTATTTGTATTATATATATAATACATTTCTAAATCTCTCAGAGAGATTTATGCAGTAGTGATACGATAAAGTAGTTGTAGGCTGTCAACTTAATATGACAGTCCCATGAAGAGAATAATACTACTGTAATTTAGCCCTAAGAAGCAGCACCTCTTCCTGTCGGCATTGACACATTTCCTGTATATA
>NW_026404142.1:0-489 GCF_001194135.2 Octopus bimaculoides | reverse complement strand
GCTGTAGTAACTAATATAACCTTGCAGGTTTCAAATCCCTCTAGCGCTAATAATTATTTTTATTTTTATTCCTATATACTTTCAAAAATGTTGAGAGTGTGTGTGGAGGGCATAACCCAGAGGAAGCAGATACGGAACAATGGTGGTTCATTTCAAGTCAGAAGGAAAAGCAAAAGAACACGCAGGAACCACAGTAAAGTCGGATAAAGTGGTCTTTCTACCCACTTATCTTCGAAGAAAGACTTCCAGAATTAGGGTGGAGGGAAACCCACCGGAAATAGATGTGGCTTGGGTTGCGGCAACTGTTGTTCTAGGAAGTGAAGAAGAAATAGCCGTCCTCCAAGCCACGAAAACAGAAAATTCCGTATGAGAAGGCCAAACATTGGACCTGATCATACGGGGCACTGCGGAAATACTGGAAAATGTGGTGGAAACGGTAACCATTGGAGATGTAGTGTTGAGAGTGTGGGTGGAGGGCAGAACCCCTCG
>NW_026404141.1:0-283 GCF_001194135.2 Octopus bimaculoides | reverse complement strand
ATATATATATATATATACCTATATACATATGTGCGTGTGTGTGTGTGGATGTATGTACTTATATATATGTACATATATATATGCATATATATAGTATGTATATGTATCTATATGTGTATGTATATATGTCCGCTTATATTTATATAAATATATATATATGTATATACAATATGTATGTTTAAATACACATGTATATAGTATGCGTTTATATATGTATATATATTATATGTATATATGTTTATGTGTATATATAAATGTACAAATATATATATACATATATATA
>NW_026404140.1:0-239 GCF_001194135.2 Octopus bimaculoides | reverse complement strand
ACATACATACATATATACATACACACATACATACATACATACATATATACTTGCACGCATGCATGCATGCATACATACATACATACGTACATACATACATACATTACATGCATACTTACATTACATGCATACATATGTGTAATTATTGGGATATTGGGATATATATCACACTACCTGAATACTAATCTGAAGAAATTAGGCTTCTCAAAACCAGAAAGGAGAAAGCTAATTCGAAGACT
>NW_026404139.1:0-203 GCF_001194135.2 Octopus bimaculoides | reverse complement strand
GTATGTATGTGCGCGTGCGTATCCGTGCGTGTGTGTGTACGTGTGTGTGTGTACGTGTGTGTGTGTGTACGTGTGTGCATATATATAGTTATAAATACAAGCGTACACATATACATATACATATACATATACATATGTGTGTGTGTGTGTGTATGCACGTTTGTATGTATGTGTATATATATATATATATATATATATATATA
>NW_026404137.1:0-657 GCF_001194135.2 Octopus bimaculoides | reverse complement strand
AATCCACTCACAAGGCTTTGGTCGGCCCGAAGTTATAGTAGAAGACACTTACCCAAGGTGCCACGCAGTGAGGCTGAACCCGAAACTATGTGGTTGGTAACCGCTAAGTTACGGGGACGTAAATACACCAGCACCGGTTAACAAGCGATGTTGGGGGGACAAACACAGACACACAAACATATACACACACACACACACATATATATATATATATATATATATATATATATACATATATACGACGGGCTTCTTTCAGTTTCCATCTACCAAATCCACTCACAAGGCTTTGGTCGGCTCGAGGCTATAGTAGAAGACACTTACCCAAGGTGCCACGCAGTGGGACTGAACCCGGAGCCATGTGGTTGGTAAGCAAGCTACTTACCACACAGCCTCTCCTACGCCTATCATTTTATTATATATACAGATGTGTGTGTGTGTTTATATTTAGAAGGTTGATTGTTGTGGCCAGTCAGAGAGTGACCATCGGTTTCGCACCTATAAAGGGCTTAGCTCTACAGGCGGCTCATCAGACAGGTGCGAAACCAACGGTCACTCTCTCTGACCGGCCATAGCAATTAGCCTTCAAAATATATTTAATCCATAAAGCGCTGGGATTTGCACTTACATAGTATGGACGACTGAGCACATTTTATGAAA
>NW_026404136.1:0-373 GCF_001194135.2 Octopus bimaculoides | reverse complement strand
ATATATATAATTTTAATGAGGTTTGTAAGGTGCAATGCTCGTTTGAAAAGGAAAGACCAAATATCGAGAAGGTTGATAATCCGTTCGAAACTGTCAGCTACTCAGAATAACATCTTTAAATGAAACAGATGTTATGACTACACATACACGCATGCAGGCACAAACACAGGCACACATACATACATACATACACACACACACACACACACACACATATATATATATATATATGTGTGTGTGTGTGTGTGTGTGTGTATGTATGTATGTATGTATGTATATATATATACGTTTACATGCGTACTTGCATATATCTATATACATAGATACATATACATACACACACACACACACATATATATATGTATATATATAT
>NW_026404135.1:0-642 GCF_001194135.2 Octopus bimaculoides | reverse complement strand
CTGCGAGTCCGCTGCCCTAACCACTGGGCCATTGCGCCTCCACTGTAACAAGTACATGGCCTGGAATTTGGCTGTTGGAGGATAGATTTAGTCGATTACATGGAACTCAGCACTTGGCTGGTATTTTATTTTATTGACTAATCAAGCGTGAGAGGATAAAAAGCAAAGTTAACTTCGGCGTAATTTGAACTCAGGACATAAAGAAATACCGCAAGGTATTTCCACTGCTGCGCTAACGAATTTTCATGTCCAACGACTTAGATACTAATAATTCTTTGTATTGTAGGCACAAAACCTGAAGCTTTGGATGAGAGGAGGACAAGTGGACTACATCGACCCCAGTAGTCAATTGGCACTTTTCTATCAATCCCGAAAGGATGAAAGTCAAAGTCGAAATCAGTGGAACATGAAATCGGAACGTAAAACCTGAAAAATTGCTGTTAATCTTTTTATCCGGCAAGGTAACGATTCTGCCAGCTCGCTGCCTTCAACCTTAAATACTAATAATATGAAGAATCGCTGCGCCTTATCAAGAATACTGTAGTCGTATGGAGTTTATTCTCTCATCCTCCCCTTTAAACACACACTGCTGTTTTGGCACTCCGTCGCTTACGACGTCGAGGGTTCCAGTTGATCCAATCA
>NW_026404134.1:0-222 GCF_001194135.2 Octopus bimaculoides | reverse complement strand
ACTGAAACAATCACATTTCGATACTGTAATGACAGATACTTTCACTCTAATGGTTTCATTTTCATACTGAATCTACTACAGTGAAAATATACTCTCACATATATACAGGCATACATACATATATACACACATACAAGCATATATATATCTGCACAAATGTATCCATATACATGCATATATATACATGTATGTGTATATATATATATATATATATATATATAT
>NW_026404133.1:0-285 GCF_001194135.2 Octopus bimaculoides | reverse complement strand
ATATATATATATATATATATATATATATGTATGTATATGTATATTTATATGTATATGTATGTATGTGTGTATGTGTGTGTGTGTATATATATGTATATATATATATTTGTATATATATGGATGTATATATACATATTTATGTATGTATATGTGTATGTGTGTATGTGTGTATGTGTGCGTGGGAATGTATGTTTGTTTGCGTGTGTGTATGTATGTGTATGTATATGTGTATGTATGTGTGTGTATATGTGTGTGTGTGTATGTGTATATATATATATATATATA
>NW_026404132.1:0-218 GCF_001194135.2 Octopus bimaculoides | reverse complement strand
ATATATATATACATATATAGATACGTACATATATGTATATATACATATATAGATACGTATATATATTTATATATGTATGTACATATGTATGGATTCATACATAGATACATATATAATCGTATATATATATGTGCATTTATGTATACTTATATTTGTACATATACATGTATATGTGTGCATATATATATACACATATATTTATATATATATATATATAT
>NW_026404131.1:0-257 GCF_001194135.2 Octopus bimaculoides | reverse complement strand
TACCTGTGTCTTGTGTTTGTACCCCCACCATTGCTTCAGAACTGGTGTTGCTGTGTCTGCATTCCAGTAACTTAGCGGTTTGGTAAAAGACGCTAACGCAATGAGTACTAGGCTTACAAAGAATAAATCCTGTGGTTGATTTCTTCGACCAACGGCGGTGCCCCACCATGGCCGCAGTCACATTACTGAAACAATTAAAGCAATAATAATCTATGCCATTTCCATCCCGAGCAAGGCCGGGTATCTCTGCTAGTATA
>NW_026404130.1:0-466 GCF_001194135.2 Octopus bimaculoides | reverse complement strand
AATAATAATAATAATAATAATAAATATCAGAGTATGAAAAATTTCAGAAACTTTTACTACCAGTGGCCTAGCATCTAGTAACTAGTCAATAGACCATATATTATTCATCTAATTACAGTCTACATTTAAACATATTAATATCTTAATTACCCCTAATGATGGTTTGGATTTTGACTACTCTTTCTACCGTGTTAGGTGTGTCATTAGGGTCACCTCTTATGTGTTTAAATGCATACTTTTTTTGTTGTTTATGTTTTGCGACGTCCTGTGCCCACATGTCCATATATATATACTTATACATGTAAGTATGTACGTATGCGTATATATATATGCGTAGAAATAAATATATTATTTATATTATTATATGATTGAACGCCCCGCATCTTTTTTCAATTTTTTTAAATATTTATATATATGAGAATATATTTGAAAACCAGAAGTTGTCAACCACATTGCGTCCCTCATA
>NW_026404129.1:0-447 GCF_001194135.2 Octopus bimaculoides | reverse complement strand
ATTATTATTATTATATTATTATTATTATTATATTATTATTATTATTATTACTATTACTACTATTATTAATCAGGTCGCTGCAGTGAATCGAACTCGGAACCTTGGGGTTAGTAGCCCGCGCTATTAACCACTACGCCATATGCCCGTGGGCAATTATGGGGTGAATTTTAAGGCTTATGAATCTATTATTTTTCTATCCTTCCTCAATACCGGTTCCCATATGCTATTCATATCTGCACTCGGTCTGCTTAGGAGGTTGTTGTGTCCTAGCATATGTGCTGCTTCTTTTAGTTTTCGTATTTTCCAGTGTTGTTCCCTGTCTATTATTTTAACTTCATCCCACAGGGGGAGGTGGTTTCCATTTTTCCATACATGATCAGCTATACCCGATCTATTGATATCTCCTCGTGTCACAGCTTTGAGATGTTCTTCTACCCTTATTTTGAG
>NW_026404128.1:0-227 GCF_001194135.2 Octopus bimaculoides | reverse complement strand
ATATATATATATACACACATATACAATATATATATGTATGTATGTATTACTTGTTGATTGTTTATAAATGCTTGTGTTTAAAGATTCAAAAGAAGAAAAATAATAATAATAATAATAATAATAAGCAATACCGAAAGTGAATTCTTATAGTTTTTCTTCACAGCTGAATCTTCATCAAATCTCAACCCAGACTACATTCTAATAATCATTCACATATATATATATAT
>NW_026404127.1:0-512 GCF_001194135.2 Octopus bimaculoides | reverse complement strand
TTTCAAATAACCTTAAAATACTATTTTGGATCGCAATTTACTATTTTATTATGTAGACCCCCAAGAATCTTATACGGACGTGCAGGGGCCAAATTGACTCCGCTTGAGAATCAGTGTTTTAAAGAATAGAGCAGTAATGTTTTACATACACAGAAATAAATATATTCTTTTATTCTGTTACTTGTTATAGTCATTTGACTGCGGCCATGCTGTAGCACCGCCTTAAATTTCTGTTTTTTTTTTGTCGTAGAAATTGACACCGGATTTATTTTTTAAAAACCCAGTTCTTTTTCTATCAGGCCACCTTTTCCCGAACGGCTGTGTTACTGGAAAGTAAGCACACCAACATGTATATGAACATGTCTGTTTGTGTGTGTGTGTCTATATGCTTGTCCCACTATGTTTGTATCCTCACCATCGCTTGACAACCGATGTTGGTGTGTTTACGTCCCCGTAAGATAGCGGTCATATATATGTATGTATATATATATATATATATATATATATATATA
>NW_026404126.1:0-344 GCF_001194135.2 Octopus bimaculoides | reverse complement strand
TATGTATGTATGTATGTATGTATGTATGTATGTATGCATGTATGTTTGTCATTATTCAGTTTTATTCATATTCCGCTGAGGTCGACTTTGCCTTCATCTTTTCATCCTTTCGGGAACGATAAATTGGGTAGCAGCTGTGTACTGGGGCTGATCTAATCGACTTGGCCCCTACCTACAAATTTCAGGCCTTGTGCCTGTAGTAGAAAAGATTATTCAGTTAAATTTCAAGATTTCTTGCCAATAGAGAAAGAGTCGGTTTCTAACCTAGATCGAAGGCGGATTCACTGGAATTTGAACAACATCAACAGGATATGTATGTATGTATGTATGTATGTATGTATGTA
>NW_026404125.1:0-453 GCF_001194135.2 Octopus bimaculoides | reverse complement strand
ATATATATATATATATATATATATATGCGTGTGTGTGGGTGTGGGGGTGTTGCCAGTTTCTGTTAAATAAATCTCCTCACAAGCCTTTGTTCGGCCCAAAGCTTTTGTAGAATATACTTGCTCAAGGTGCTACCCTGTGGGACTCAGCTCAGAACCGTGTGGTCTGAAATTTCATTCTCTTGTACTTCGAGTTTCGTGTTTCTGAAATAACAGATGCAACAATATCGACAGCAATAGCATGAGCAACAACCACAGTATCATCAAAAGTGACTTTCAAATGTAATGACTATGTATATTCGGATAGGTTCTACCCACCTGCCTAGTTGGTACCCTAACAAAGACTAACAGAATATAGTCTCACAAACGCATTGAATGTTACTTCAATTGCGATTGGTTAAAATTTCGGCTTTCTTCATTAGATCTGATTAAGTTCATAATTCTTTCACACCATGA
>NW_026404124.1:0-738 GCF_001194135.2 Octopus bimaculoides | reverse complement strand
ACGCGTGCGCCCTCACACGCTAACTAGAAGTTATGAGATTCCAAATGTTAGTAAGACCCGAGATGTATGTTGCCACTTTTCCAAGCATTTCATTTCTGAAGTTTTTCCGTAGTTAAAAGGGAAATATTATTACGAAAGGCGGCACCACCTTCTCTGTGTACCAACAAAAACATGTGAATATTTGAACATCAGAACGTACTCCCACGTTCGTACGAATAAGCTTAAATGTACTCCATTGTTGCATGCTTCTTCCGATATGATAAAAGAAATATATTCTCTCATTTTCAAAGAAATGTTTCCATATAGACTTGTATATATTTCAATGCACATTTAGATATACATCCGCGTGGATAACCCCTCTCTTTCCCTTGGTTATGCGCACGCAAGTTATTTGCTCTGAAAGTAAGAGAATCGAATTCGTTCACATATACAGCATCTAGAATATCTCTTTTATCGGTGCTTCATTAGAATTGCGCGTTGTATTGGCTGATAATGGATTAAAATAGGCTTGACGTTAACGGAATGTAAAACACCTGTCTTACATTGGTATAGCATGAACTGACTGAAAAATAGAAAGTTCTTTTACGAAAAGTAGGAAAAGAGAAATATCTAGGTGCTTCAGAGGAACAAGAAATACAAACTGCAAGCATGTTAACGTTTGCGATAGACACACATACACAACATACAGGCAAACACAATATGATAACATATATGCATGCATGTATACGTGTATATATA
>NW_026404123.1:0-266 GCF_001194135.2 Octopus bimaculoides | reverse complement strand
TATGGTAAATACTATATACTGACAGTCGGGATTTAGCCAAACCATCCAGCGATGGAGTGGTCACTACTGATGAGCTTGTAATTTCAAGTGAAACCAGACTAGTATAGTCATCTCGTTCACTGTTCCCTATCCGCATATGAAAACGTGCTCTCTTGCGGCTTTAACGGATTTTTAACTCTTATTTCTAGCAATGTAAGTTCTACCCTGCACCATCAGTCACAATTAGTAACAACTGAATTTTTTTTGTTTTATATTGCGTTATTTTA
>NW_026404122.1:0-244 GCF_001194135.2 Octopus bimaculoides | reverse complement strand
ATTAACATTCTTCTAAAGTATTAGAGGAGTGAAGACTGAGATATAGGGCGGAGCATCCTGTGACAGCCGGTTGTGCTACATCAGAAACCAGCCACCAATGGCTGCCTTTGGCGCCGACTTCACCTGGACGCCCACAGTTTCTAACACTCCGTCCTGTTCCATAGGTGTACTTTTGTAATATATGTGTGCGTATTTATATAAATATATACTCTTTTACTCTTTTACTTGTTTCAGTCATTTGACT
>NW_026404121.1:0-294 GCF_001194135.2 Octopus bimaculoides | reverse complement strand
GGTCACATAGAATCAGGCAGCACACAAAATGCGATCACTTAAACACACACAAAACATATACATACAGATATGCCTCGTAACACATACAGACACACAAACACACACGTACACAAACATACACATATATATTGAGCGTATGTGTGTATGTGTGTATATATATGCGTATAGGTTAATATTTATATATGTATATCTGTATATATATATATTCACACACACGCACGTGTGTGTGTGGGGGGTCTAATTGTGTACGTGTATCTGCGATTGTGTATATGTGTGTGTGTGATCGTGTGTATG
>NW_026404120.1:0-655 GCF_001194135.2 Octopus bimaculoides | reverse complement strand
TTGTTTGTTTTACAATAACGTCGGGTCGACAAATGTCTTGAGAGTGGAACTGGGTCACTGGAAACTATGGAAGCGTGAGTGAGTCGAGTGAAGTCTAGATATCGTTCAATCAAAGATCTAACCTTGTCACTCAGTGCTACGCGGATTCCGTCTGAGAATCGCTCATTAAAAGTACACGTGTCTGCGGAATATTCAACCACTTACGCGCTAAGTCAATGACCGATAGCTCAAACTGAATAGTGGTCGATCGAAATTCTAGTGGTGGTAGTGGTGCTGGTGCTGGTGCTGGTAGTAGTAGTAGTAGTAGTAGTAGTAGTAGTAGTAGTAGTAGTAGTAGCGGTAGTAGTAGTAGTGGTAGCAGAAGCAGCAGCAGTAGTAGTAGTAGTAGTAGTAGTAGTAGTAGTAGTAGTAGTAGTAGTAGTAGTAGTAGCAGCAGTAGTAGTAGTAGTAGTAGTAGTTGTTGTTGGTGTAGTTAATGGCTGTTACTAGAACTGGCAGAGATTTCATGTTCTGACATAGCAGTTGGAACAAATCAAATCTGGAAATATAAACTGTTTATTTATTTGCTCTTTTACTTGTTTCAGTCATTTGATTGTGGCCATGCGGGAGCACCGCCTTTAGTCGATCAAATCGACCCCAGGACTTATTCTTTGTA
>NW_026404119.1:0-255 GCF_001194135.2 Octopus bimaculoides | reverse complement strand
GAACCATGTGGTTGGTAAGCAAGCTACTTACCACACAGCCACTCAAAGAATTTTATGGTGTATTTTTTCCGATTCTTCTCAGTGTGGTATATTTGACAACATGGTGCCGCACAGAGCAAGACATTGCACTGCTCACATACGCAGTGTTTCAATGCAGTCAGTACTGCTTCCTGTCTGCAAGGAGTCAACCCTTGCAGACAAATTCTTCTGTCAAATGTAATACTTATTTATTCACATTGTTTTGAATTAATCATG
>NW_026404118.1:0-338 GCF_001194135.2 Octopus bimaculoides | reverse complement strand
AAACGTAAAGAACGTGTGGTGTCTGTTGGCAACGTAAAGAACGTGTGTGTCTGTTGGTAACAAAAAGAACGCGTTGTGGCTATTGGCAACGTAAAGAACGCGTTGTGGCAGTTGGCAACGTAAAGAAAGCTTGGTGCTTGTTGGCAACGTAAAGAACGCGTAGTGTCACTTGGCAACGTAAAAGAAGCGTAGTATCATTGGCAACGTAACGAATGTGTGGTGTCTGTTGGTAACGTAAAGAACGCGCGGTGTTAGGCGGCAACGTAAAGCACGCGTGGTATCCCTTGGCAGCGTAAAGAACGCGTAGTGTCTGTTGGCAACGTAAATATTGAGAGGTG
>NW_026404117.1:0-587 GCF_001194135.2 Octopus bimaculoides | reverse complement strand
ATTCTTTTTGTTATTTCTTCCAGGATTCAATATTTCTTAATCTTTTTCGTGCTTTTTCCAGGATTCTCAATTTCTTATTCTTTTTGTTACTTCGTCCACGATTCAGTATTTCTTATTCTTTTAGTTACTTCCTCCAGCATTCAATATTTGTTATTCTTTTTCTTGCTTCTTCCAGGATTCTATATTTCTTATACATTTACTTGCTTCTTCAAGGATTCAATATATCTTATTGTTTTGGTTGCTTCTGCCTGGATTCAATATTTCTTATTCTTTATCTTGCTACTTCCAGGATTCAATATTTCTTATTCTTTTTGTTACTTCCTCCAGGATTCTATATTTCTTATTCTTTTTCTTGCTTCTTCCAGGATTCAATATTTCTTATGCTTTTTCCTTCTTCTTCCAGGATTCAATATTTCTTATTCATTTTGTTACTTCTTCCAGGATTCTATATTTGGTATGCTTTTTCTTGCTTCTTCCAGGATTCTATATTTCATATACTTTTTGTTACTTCTTCCAGGATTCAATATTTGTAAATCATTTTCTTGCTACTTCCAGTATTCAATATTTCTTATTCTTTTTGTTACTTC
>NW_026404116.1:0-522 GCF_001194135.2 Octopus bimaculoides | reverse complement strand
ATATATATATATATATAGGTATGTATGAATGTATGTGTGTATATATATTTCTGTGTGTGTGTATATGTATGTACTATTGAACGTTGGGAGAGGCCTTATGAAGGTAATACTAAACACACGCACCGATTCAGTCGTTCATTTTTATCGTTATTTGATATGTTAGTTACTTCGCTAACAGCTTTATCGATCAACCGTTTTTTACTAGTTTTTAAAACACGTATCTTAAACAATTTGTTCAAATAGTTAATCGATCGTTCAAATGTTCGTTATTGTTCGTGTTGTCATTTGTTTTTTTTTGTTTTTTTTTTGGTCAAATATTTATTTCATCACATTGTTGCAATCTCTTCAGTGACACATCCCTCTTCTTCCACTTCTTTGAACGTATGTTCCAGCAATGAGATTCGTCCGACATCTGTCCGACATCTGTCCGACATCTGTCCGACATCTGTCCGACATCTGTTCGATATGACTATGTGAGTGTGTGTACGGTCTACAACTGTGTGTGTTTATACGTAAGTGTAT
>NW_026404115.1:0-325 GCF_001194135.2 Octopus bimaculoides | reverse complement strand
GTTTTTACTTCTTCCAGTTGTTGTTGTTGTCGTTTGTTTGTTTGTTTATTTCTTTCTTTTTTTTTTCTTTTTGTCGCACTTGTTTCCCCTCGCCGAATCAATAATGAAGCGATGGTGAATAATCAAAGCGAGGCTTATAATATCTATCGCTGCTGTCACATTCATCGGCGTTGGAAACATCTGAAGACGATGTGGGAGCTGCTTAAATTGCTTGACACTTTGGAGGTTTATTATGGAAGAGACCTACCAGAGCCTGTATAACAGAGATTACAATTATCACCACCACCACCACCACCACCACCACCACCACCACTACCATCATCAT
>NW_026404114.1:0-347 GCF_001194135.2 Octopus bimaculoides | reverse complement strand
ACATACATACACACATACATACACACATACATACATACATACATACACACCCTCCTCCTCTCAAATACTCTCTGTCGAGGACGCCTTTCATTCTGTTTCTCAGTGTATCATTCCTGTTCGTTTCTTCTTTTGCCTTGGTAACCTCACTAGTGCCGGTGGAACGCATAAAGCACCCAATACACTCTGTAAAGTGGTTGGCATTGGGAAGGGCATCCAGCTGTGGAGACCATTCCAAAGCTGATACTGGCACTCGACGTGGCCTGACAGCTCGCCGGACCCTGTCAAACCGTCTAAAGCAAGTCAGCATGGAAGGCAGTTTAAATTATGATATATATATATATATATAT
>NW_026404113.1:561-1517 GCF_001194135.2 Octopus bimaculoides | reverse complement strand
TATTCAATATATATCTATTCAATGCTATAAAGAACCAAATTGATCTCATCAACAGTGAAATAAAACTTTGAAAATACCAACTAGAGATTTCATAACCTTCGTGCTTTCATGACAGCAGATCCATTTCAAGAAGAAACTTCCTGTGAAAAGTTGAACTTCTATTGAGAGGTGGCATCAGATTTACTAGGGTGCCAGAGACCTTTTCCTATCCCATTTACGAAAAAAAACGGACATTTTCATGTGGTGTGAAAGAAAGTTGTGAATCTAGTCGAGTTAACGTTTCCACATGAAGATAACATGGACGCCGCTCGGGCTCGAAAGATTGACCGTTATGTAAACCTCTTCGATGAATATGAAAGCTCAGGCTGGAAAGTGGAACATTTTCCAATCGAAGTTGGATGTAGAGGATTTGTTGGGCATAGTGTGACGCGACTGTTATATATATATATATATATATATATATGACACGTTTTTTATGTCGGTTTGTGATGCACGTCTGATTCCATCCTCTATGAGTTGAACTGGGTAGTGTCTGCCAATTAGCGTGTTTTTGAGTTCTTGTAGTCTCTAGTATTTTGTCCTGACACTATTGTGCATATCCTTCTTGCAAGGTTGAAGGGGATGTTTGGTCTAGTGTGTCTTGGGTGGCATGAATCAAATAGTAGATATTGTTTGGCGTCTGTGGTTTTGTAAAATATGACCGTTTCTATTTTTAGGTTTACTTTTTTAATTAGTATATCCAAGAATGGGAGCTCCTTTTGGTTGTATTCCATTGTGAACTGTATGTTTGGGTTGACACTGTTCAATAGACTTTTGAATTTCAAGAGTTCATCTGTGTTTTCATTCTGGAAACCGACATAAAAAACTTAAGAAAAGTTAAACACAGCAACACACCTTCCCCGAAAATACTGCCATACATATCCACATACAACCCCAGAAACAAAGAAGCTTTCACC
>NW_026404113.1:0-551 GCF_001194135.2 Octopus bimaculoides | reverse complement strand
GCCATACATATCCACATACAACCCCAGAAACAAAGAAGCTTTCACCATCATCACCCAAAACATACCAATGCTACATAAGGACCCCAAATTAAAGGAAATTATAAACACACACAAAATCATTAAAAGCTACAAACAACCAAAGTCACTGAAAAATATCCTCACAAAGGCAAAATTATTTTCCAAAATAACAGATACGAAAGTGAAAAAATGTGGTCGTCCAAATTGCGCAACATGCCCAAACCTTCTAGAAGGTTCAGAATTCCTCTTCAAAGAGGGACAAAAATATATACAGATGTACAAAAACCATCAAAGTTAAATCTGACTTTACTTGTGCCCCAGAAAACTTTATTTATGTAATAAGATGCTCGGGCTGCCACGAAAACTACATAGGGTCCACAGGATTAACGCTCAGACGCAGATGCACTTTGCATTGACAGCAGATTGCATGCCCAGAATACCGAATGATACCCTTTAGTGAGCATATTGAGAAATGCACAAAATAAATGCTACCACAATTTATAATCTTTCCATTCTACCAATGTGCCATTAAT
>NW_026404112.1:0-424 GCF_001194135.2 Octopus bimaculoides | reverse complement strand
CGAGTACATGTGTGTGTGTGTGTGTGTGTGTGTGTGTGTGTGTAAGTAATGTATTTTGTGTGTACAAATGGAAGTACGACGTTTCAGCTTTCTCTCATCTTCTTCATGTATGCTGTTAGATATATCAGGTCATGAAGAATGAAATGTCCGATTTTCTTATGCACCAAGTTTGACGATCGTAAACTCTAATCGTTTATCCTAACAACGATGAAGACCTACATCATCGCTTTTCAAAATTCAACTCATGGTGCCTGGTTATATTGTGAATTTTCTCTTGTAAATCAATTTTTGTGAATATATGGATAAATCCATATTTCATGTTGTTTATGAATATGAGCTCCGTCGCGGAGCCAATGCACCTCAGAGAGCTCGAAACATCAATGAGGTGTTTGGTGAAGATGTGGCAAATGAGCGTACTGTCCGT
>NW_026404111.1:0-271 GCF_001194135.2 Octopus bimaculoides | reverse complement strand
TCTAGTCTTTTTCATTCGCAAATTGAGCCCCTCTTAATTTTGTTCAGATCAATTTTGGCGTATCGATGCAACACAGAATTTTGATTATAATCAACCAATCACTTTATCTCGCGGGAACTATTCTGTTGGTAGATCCATCTCGCAAATTAAAGAATCGGATGTTGCTTGGCATTAAAGTTTAGAAATTTGTGTAATTTTAGCAAATCAACAGAGCATGGCATTATCAGTTTGTTACCATGACAACCGCATACTGTTTTGTGGTTCAGTGGTC
>NW_026404110.1:0-237 GCF_001194135.2 Octopus bimaculoides | reverse complement strand
CACCACCACCACTGCAACCACCACTACGACCGCCACCACACCGTTGTCATCGTCTTGGTCGTCATCGCAAACATTGGCAGGCAGCGCTAATTCCTTTACAAAGAACTGATCTTATATAGCATGTAGATGGATATCTATTCTACTTTCATTATGTCAGGAACGAGAGATTTTGTTGTTGTTGTTGAGCTTTAAAATCATTTGCTAAGTTTATTTCTTCATCATCGTCGTCGTCGTCGT
>NW_026404109.1:0-938 GCF_001194135.2 Octopus bimaculoides | reverse complement strand
TATACATACACACACACACACGCACACAGAGAAACGGATAGAGACGTACATACATAAACTATAGATAGATTAGGTAGGTAGGTTGGTAGGTAGGTAGAGAGAGAGTGACAGACAGACAGTTAGATAGAGAGACAGACAGACAGGCAGGCAGATACAGAAAGAGAGAGTAGGTAGATGTTTGATTAAAATCGAAGAACAGTGTTGGAATGTGAATAGAAAGAAGAAAGATTTGGCAGAAAATATTAAAAGTGCAAAGTTTGTAATAAAGTAAAGAAATGGCCAGGTTTTTCTATAGGAAACACTCTTATATGTTTTATTGCATTTTATCCTTTTATGAACGTGAGGAGATGGGGTGAGAGGAGAGCGGGAACGAGAGTAAGGTTATTGTTACTGTTGGTTTTTTTTGTGTGTGTGTATTTTTTGTGGTGTTGTTTAGTGAATGTCATTTGTATGATTTTTTTGCTTGTGTTTTTTTTTTTTTGATATTCTTTGCCATTTTTTTTTGCTCCCTTTCCGTTTTCTTTTCTCATAGTATGTGTGTGAGGTGAGGTGTTTATCTGTATACATATGTATGTATGTACTTATCTATCTATCTATCTATCTATCTATCTATCTATCTATCTATCTATCTATCTATCTATCTATCTATCTATCTATCTATCTATATATAGAGAGAGAGAGAGGGAGAGGGAGGGTGGATACATGTATAAATGATGTATGTACAGATATTTGCATACGTATGCTTATAAATAGACATTATTGTATATATATATATGTATATGGACATCTGCACACACATATATGCGTGTGTGTATATATATGTGTGTGTGTGTCTTTTTTTTATTTTTGAAAATAGATTTCGTTTTCATGCAATAAAATGGTGAGAATGTGCAGGAAAGTATATTGCATTTGTGTATACATACATATATATATATATA
>NW_026404108.1:0-1396 GCF_001194135.2 Octopus bimaculoides | reverse complement strand
CTTTCTCTCTCTCTCTCGCTCTCTCTCTCTCTCTCTCTCGCTCTCTCTCTAACATCTATTTCGCCCTAACTATCACACTGACACCAATAAAAGTTATCATGTATTGCATAAGCGCGTGCACAAGTACATCAAACATATTTGTTTATATGTATATATAGGCTAATAACGTTTTTTTTTAAAGAACGCACACATTGAAGAACACATACATCTGAGTCTGTCGTAAGACATGATGTGTAGCTTCCTTTGGCAAAATTCTTCCCTGATGAAATACCCAATAAAATGTTCTCAGTATGAAAATTTAAATTAAAGTAATTTAATTTAATTTCTGAAATGGAACGAATTGAATGTGGAAATAGCTGCAGGGCAGGCATTTCACTACATGGGTTTAAATATCTTTAAATAAACTAATGTCTGTATGTTAATTTCTCCGTTTTCTTCCTTTTCTCATTCATATATTCAGGGTGCGTAAGATATTTGAGGACAGATTTATGTTTATATATAAAAAAAAAAAAAACAGATATATAATAACAGATAATAATTTTATTTATCAAAAAATGCTATGAGGATAACAATAAACATTCTTTTCTATAATGTACAATAAATCCACCTTCAGCTTCAACAACTGCTTCTATATGAGATCGAAATCATCTACATGCTCGAATCAATTGGTCCCGGTTCATTTTGGACATTACTCTGACTATGGTAGCTTTCAAAGAATCATCGGCGTAATGGGCGTGTTCATTGACCTCTCTCAAAAACGCTCCACATGTAACAGTCCAATGGATTGAGATCTGGGGAATTAGGGGGCCAAATGTTAGATGTTAGGGGTTATGTGATCATGAAAATTTTCAGCCATCCGTTCCTGTGTTACTAGAGCCAGGTATGATTATACAGAGCCTTAATGAAACATATTGCTTTCCATTGCATATACTGTCTATCCAGGGCTTAACAATTATTTCCAGTATCTCAATGTAGGTGGCAGAATTAACTCTAAGGCATTGTGGGAAGAAGTAAAGAGGCATCACATTTATTTCATTGCTGACAACCCCTAAAACCATCACAATTGCAGGAAATTTTGTATGCATAACACTTGGAACATCATAAGGGACTGCACATAACCATCTGTCATTTCTTCTGTTAACTTTTTTATCTTGGTCGAAGTTTTTCTCGTTTGAGAAAGAATAAATCAAATCTTCTGCTGGATTTTTCAGTTTGTTTAAGAGCCTTTTAGATCTGATGTGGTGATTTTTTTTCTTTTTCTGACAAATTGACCTTTCCTCATCATATAACACCTATATCTGATGTCTTCGTGTGCAACATTTCTGACTGTTCCTTCTGACACAAGTAGATCTTTTGCAATTGACCTCATGGATTTTCTGGGATTGTAATCAATGGT
>NW_026404107.1:0-200 GCF_001194135.2 Octopus bimaculoides | reverse complement strand
CACCAAGTCAGTCCAGTATTATCTGCACAGCTCAAAGTAAGGTGAATAAAGTAAAAATAAGCAACAGCATATCAAGTAGTGATACAGTATGACCTTTTCAAGCAGCTCTATTTAATTCAACAGTGCAATCATTACATCAATTTAAATGCAGTGACATCTTCAGCAGCACAAATAATTATATATATAAATATATATATGTA
>NW_026404106.1:1477-2093 GCF_001194135.2 Octopus bimaculoides | reverse complement strand
ATATATACATATACGCGCGCGCGCGCACACGCACATGTATGTATGTATATACCCATATGTATGTATGCATGAACATACAACTGTAAGTAAATTTACGAACAAGTAAATACTTGTACAGTCTCCTGAATATAAACACGTTCACGTGTAGAAATGCACACTCGTTGGTGCAATGTTGGCATACTAGGAATGCATGTATGCATATTTGTTTTTCTACTCATATATACAAATTCATTCGCACAAAATATGCTCACAAACATCTCATGAAGTCTCTTCGTAAATTCACCTGTGTGTATATATATGTATGTATATATACATACATACATTCATACATGCATACATGCATGCATACATAATACATACACGCATCCATACATATTTGTAGAAAGATAGACAACTGACACGTTTACATGCATGTGAGTGTGTATATGTGTGTTGTGTGCATATATGTGATTATTGCACGTTTGTGTACACACGTACATACATACACAGACGTGTACGCATAGATATGTACATGTGTGGACATACTAAAATACTTGCATATGCCTTATGCGCATACATACATACATATATATGTATATGTGTATATATATATATATATATATATATATATATATAT
>NW_026404106.1:0-394 GCF_001194135.2 Octopus bimaculoides | reverse complement strand
GAGTAAGCATCGGCGTATAGCTGTGTGGTTAAGAAGCTTTGCTTTTTTTTCAACCATATGGCCTTGAGTTCAGTCCCATTGGGCGGCACTTTCAGCAAGTGTTTTCCTTTATTATTATTATTCATTGCTGACCAAAGCCTTTTTGAGTGGAGTTACCTGACGGAAACTTAAAGAAGCCTGTCTCTCACACAGACATAACTCTTTTACTTGTTTCAGTCATTTGACTGCGGCCATGCTGGAGCACCGCCTTTTAGTCGTGCAAATCGACCCCAGTACTTATTCTATCGATCCCTTTTCGCCGAACCGCTAACTTACGGGGACGTAAACACACCAGCTTCGGTTGCCAAGCGATGTTGGGGGACAAACACAGACACAAACATATACACACACATAT
>NW_026404105.1:0-385 GCF_001194135.2 Octopus bimaculoides | reverse complement strand
TTTTTATATAATTACATCGCATGAACCAACATCATTTTTCTTTTGGATTGCCTTATTTTGAAGCATTACTGTGACTTCGACTTCGTAAATTACTGAATTGAGCAAGTTACTGTCGCGACAGTAACAACTTCGATGGGCTCTTGGTGTAGCCAAAACATCTCATATTCTTTTTAGATTCAGGAGCACCACGGCCCTATTTACTTCCAGACTCGGAACTTTTAGTCATTGTAAACATAGGGACAAATTTCTTTTTTGAATTGGAAGACATCACTCTCTCTGGATTAAGCTTACTGTCTCACTGACTTTGGCCTCCTCGTTGAATTATTTCAAACCTGCTATATTAATTCTAATATGACCACAAAGGGGACGCAACTCTTTTTCTTTC
>NW_026404104.1:0-874 GCF_001194135.2 Octopus bimaculoides | reverse complement strand
GTAGTTTGATTTTACTCGCTTATCTATATATGTGTATCAAACTACCTTAATTTGCAGTCAGTCTTTCATGTTATTTTCTCTTTCTCCGTCCCTCACTTATTCTTTTTCTCTTTCTCTCTTTCATGTTGCTTGCTTCGCTTCTGTTTATCTCCATTTTCCCTCTATAATACAAACGACATATTATTTCTCTATACCTGTGAGAAAACAGACTTTATTTCCATTTACCATTTACCATTTCCCTTGCAATGGATAGAAACCTTGAAACGTTTCCAATTATTTCCAATGATTTACTTGTATTTCTTGGTATTTCGATCACACAGGAAAAATTTGACAACCAAATTTATATGCCACTTTGTCGTTCTTTCTCTCCTTCATCTCCGCCATATTTTAATACATTTCTTCTTGAACCTTCGAGAATATGGTGATATTTCTTTATTTTAAAACTTTATTTCGTTATCTTCATCTTTTTGTTTTTCTATTCAATGATATATATTCTAACACAAAGATTTCCGTCCTATCATTTTTAATATAAAACAATATTATAAATAATAGAAAACTACATCTTTAACCTCTACTTTTTTTCTAGGTATAAAATATGATTTTATATAAACATTTATAAATAAAACTTTATTTTGTCAGGAAACAAAATATATTTGATATATGATTGTTTTTTGTCTGTGTGGTGTAGAAATATATGCTATACTTTTAATAAGAATGCAACTTATTACTATAATTGTAGTTGTTGTTGCTGTTTGTTTTTTGTTTTGTTGATATAGCTCATGTATTTATATTGGAAGGTTCGATAACCCAAGGGGGTAAACTTTCGTTCCTATGCAGATGAGCTTGATCTATGCATTGGCAAGTAGTATAAAGC
>NW_026404103.1:309-413 GCF_001194135.2 Octopus bimaculoides | reverse complement strand
TGGGTGAGGAAGTGGGATTATAGAGTGAGGGAGAGGAGCAAGATACTTGGAACTGTGAAAGGTGTGCTGAGAGATAAAAGGTTGAGTATGAAAGCGAAAAGAGG
>NW_026404103.1:0-299 GCF_001194135.2 Octopus bimaculoides | reverse complement strand
GTATGAGGGCGTGATTGTGCCGACAATGTTATATGGTGCAGAGACGCGGGGGATAAGAAAGGCGGAAAGGAGGAGACTAGATGTGTTTGAGATAAGATGTTTGAGGACTATGGTTGGTGTGACACGGATGGACAGAATGAGAAATGAGGAGGTGCGAAAGCGAGCAGGAATGTGAGAAAATCAATGTACCAGGATGGATAGACGAATGTTGAGGTTGTTTGGCTACATGGAAAGGATGGATGAGGAGTGGATGGTAAGGAGGATGCTGAAGGCAGAAGTGGTAGGCAGCAGAACCGGAG
>NW_026404102.1:0-241 GCF_001194135.2 Octopus bimaculoides | reverse complement strand
GTATGTATGTATGAGTGTATGTATGTGTGTATGTGCATGTATACATGTATGTGTGTATGTGTGTATGTATGTGTGTATGAATGTATGTATGCATGTGTATGTGTGTGTATGGACGTCATTGTTCAGTTTTGTTTCAAGATTTCTTGCCAATAGAGGAGCTGGTTTCTAGCCTAGATCCAAGCTTCTTTCACTGGAATTTCAACATCAACAACAGGGTATTTTTGTCTGTCTGTCTGTCTGT
>NW_026404101.1:0-494 GCF_001194135.2 Octopus bimaculoides | reverse complement strand
GTGTGTGTGTGTGTGTGTGTGTGTGTGTGTGTGTGTGTATGTACGTGCATGTGTGTATGTTTGTGTGTATATATACATACACAAACACACACACAAACACGCAAACATATATAGATATATGCATGCATATTTTCTTTATTAGAATATATATTTACTCTAGTTCTAAACTAATTTTGTGTTTATAACCCTTAGAGACAACAATGTATGTCTGACATCTGATGAATTACGGTTTTGACCCAGTTGGATGCAGCCATGAGCACTCATGCTCTCCTAAGAAAATTCTTTATTTATAAACAGATATGTATGTTTGTAATGTTGAGTTAATCATTTGGTGGTGTACATTTGGTAACAAGTGTACGAGAAATATATATACACTATTTATAAACACACACATACACACTCACACATATACTCTCTTTTTACTTGTTTCAGTCAGTTGACTGTGGCCGTGCTGGAGCACCACCTTTGGTCGAGCAAATCGACCCCAGGACTTA
>NW_026404100.1:0-202 GCF_001194135.2 Octopus bimaculoides | reverse complement strand
TATGCATATATTTATATATAAGTATATATATATATTTACACACACACATATTATATGTATATATGTATGTATTTATATACACATGTTTGTATGAATATGTGTATATATATATACACATATATACATACAGACCATATAAATATGTGTGTGTATGTATGTGTGTATATGTATGTAGATAGATAGATAGATAGATAGAGATAGA
>NW_026404099.1:0-340 GCF_001194135.2 Octopus bimaculoides | reverse complement strand
CTACTACTTGTAACCTTAGGTATCCACAAGTTTTCAGCTGTCCTTCAAATGCTTAGAACCCTCCTGATAATCTTGCTTGTCCCTAAGAAGTAAACTTTCGGTACAAGCTCTACAAGACATTCTATTCCAATCTCCTCCAACTGTTTGTCTACACTTCTTAATCCACCAATTATTATTGGTACGGCCTTTACAGTTTCAATATGCCAAATTCTTGCAATTTCACATTTTTAGGGGTTGTATTTTTTTTGTTTTTCGCCCTCTTTTTTTTACAATCCTAGCATCAAACGGACATGATGGATCAATTAGCAAACACCTTCGCTTTTCCATGTGTACTATTACT
>NW_026404098.1:0-237 GCF_001194135.2 Octopus bimaculoides | reverse complement strand
ATTCTCTTTATCTACTACTACTAAAGCAAGACTTCTACTTTGTATTACTCTGTCACTCTGAATGTTAAAGTCCCATAACATCTTGTATTTCTACTGTCTAGTACTTTACTAGGTTTATGTTCATACCATCTATGGTCAAATCCTAGCTTTCTACATAGCTCCCAGTATATAACTCTCCGTAGATTGTCATCTCTTTGCTTGTATTCTTTCTATGCTAGTATGCTATATTCACTTACT
>NW_026404097.1:1054-1219 GCF_001194135.2 Octopus bimaculoides | reverse complement strand
AAATGAAGTAAAATGAGCGACCTCTTTCCTCCTAAGTTATTGGTCCTGTCCGCATTTGATGTCATCTTCATTTGCAAACGAAAATACTTGAGAAGACAAAGTGATCAGTCTCCAGATGTTACATCATGGTTGGTACCCATCTTCAGACGTTACATCACGGTTGCC
>NW_026404097.1:593-758 GCF_001194135.2 Octopus bimaculoides | reverse complement strand
ATCAGATGTTCCGTCACAGTTGCCACCAGTCACCATCAGATGTTCCGTCAGTTGCCACCAGTCACCATCAGATGTTCCATCAGTTGCTACCAATCATCATCAGATGTTCCGTCATAGTTGCCACCAGTCACCATCAGATGTTCCATCACAGTTGCCACCAGTCAC
>NW_026404097.1:363-495 GCF_001194135.2 Octopus bimaculoides | reverse complement strand
ATCACAGTTGCCACCAGTCACCATCAGATGTTCCGTCATACAGTTGTCGCCAGTTAGTTGTCACTTACAGACATCATTCTTTTCTGCAAAAGAAAACCTCAGAAAACAAAAACTCACCTCATTCAGTCTCAC
>NW_026404097.1:0-215 GCF_001194135.2 Octopus bimaculoides | reverse complement strand
AACCGTCAAATACTGGACAAATGAGAATAGGCCTGAAATTCAAACAAAATATACCTCCACTTCTATCATTAGCTTGGCAACATCATTCTTTGCACGTTCCATTACAGCTGCCACTAGATGTTCCACATACAATTGCCACGTCCATTGTAGTCTCTATGAGAAGTTATGATGAGCCACATTCTCTTCAACATATAAAGCTTTCTCAAAGTTGACAA
>NW_026404096.1:0-361 GCF_001194135.2 Octopus bimaculoides | reverse complement strand
TAAACAAACATAGCAGTACATACCATAGTCATACAACATAGCAGTACATACCATAGTCATACAACATAGCAGTACATACACAACAAAATAGTACCTATACATTACAGCTGTACCTACACACTCCAGCTGTTCATAATAATGGTTTCCGATTAAAACATAAGGTCAGAAATTTTGAAAGGAGAGTATTACCCCAGTACTTGACTAGTACATAATTTTATCAAACCCCAAAGTAGGAAGGCAAAGATGATCCCTGCAGAAAATTGAACTCAGAACATTAAGAGCCAAAAGAAATAATACAAAGCACTTTTTTGATACTCTTATGATTCTGTAGGTTCACTGCCTTGGCAGGTATACATAATAA
>NW_026404095.1:0-409 GCF_001194135.2 Octopus bimaculoides | reverse complement strand
TATATATATATATCTGTGTGTATGATATTAACTGTATTTCTGACATGAGAACTGCAGCTCTTGGAATGAGTAACACTTGTGCTTCGCTGACCCTTTGTTTATAGTCCCCGAACATTAAGACTGTCTTTCTCTTAATGACTTGTCAATTTCGAAGATTTGGCGATTCTTGAAAATCATCTCTTCTAGCTCATTTAGAGTTGGCACCATGTGCTTCAGGAATTTTGCACTCTCTCTAGAATCAGAGATGTATGTATGTATATTTGTATGTATGTATGTTTGTATGTATGTTATATATGTACATTTGCATGTATGTGTTTGTATGTGTGTATGTATGTTATGCATGTACGTTTGTATGTATGTATACTCTTTTACTCTTTTACTTGTTTCATTCATTTGACTGCGGCCATGC
>NW_026404094.1:870-1750 GCF_001194135.2 Octopus bimaculoides | reverse complement strand
GTGTGTGTGTGTGTGTGTGTGTAGGGGTGATGGTGGAGATGGGTGACTTTGGTGGGAGCATGCAATGTGACTAAAATCTCTCTAGCAATATCCTGGGAATAACTAGATTGGTTAAGAAAACAGATTATATCTCTCTCTGTCAGTGGTAAAAAAACAAAACTCTGCTCACTCTAACGCCAAAGTATTTTTGTTTAAATGCAACACACACACATACATACATACACACACACACACACACACACACACACATACACTCTCTTTCTCTCTCTCTCTTTCTAACCTCTATGTGATAGCTTGATCTGCTAATGTTAGTAATCTAATAATTTCCCTCATCAAACTCTACTTTTCAAAATTATTTTTTTCCAAAAAGGAAGCTTGTCTTTCATTATATGTATAATGTAGTGTGGCGTACACCATGCTTGGAAAAATAAAAGGACCAGATGGTCAAGGCTGGAAAGCCTTTGATCATGTGTTTTGGAACTAAACTGTAATAGGGAAAGACAACACAAACATTATTTTGGCTCCAAGAACCTTTTCTCGTAGCTGGATAAGAGCCACAAGGCAGTCAAAGTTTGGAATTAGGATTTTCCGAGCAGGTGAGCTCCATTTGCTCAGCTGACTTGCTAATCAACTCATGGCTAGAACCTCCCTGTGGAAAATCAAGTGTTGGGGCTCCTGAGGCAGTTTGATCTTGTCCACAACTTTGATCTGGCAACTTCTGTGAAGATGCTGAAACCAAATTGTAATGGCCATGTTGTTCCTTTGGATCTATCAGTGACATAAAGAGGGAGACACTCTGCATGAACAGCAACCTGTCCCCTTCACCAAGCTGTCCAGGCTTGGATCCTATTTAACACCCTATATTGGAGAGACAGCTGTG
>NW_026404094.1:0-858 GCF_001194135.2 Octopus bimaculoides | reverse complement strand
GGGGGGGGGGGGGAAATACTGTAAAGCATTTTTTCCAAATCTCTTAATGATTTTTTTCCTGCCTGTTTCGAATGATTTCTAGCCACAAGACCCACACATTTGGAAGGAAGGTGTATAGCCAATTATATTGGCATCAGGATTTGACCTGGCAGTTTGTCTGGCATTCTGCTGAATCTCAATGGGACTCTTGTCCCAGTAATAATAATAATAATAATAATGCTGTCTCACTCTCTCTTTTGTTGCAAAATGAAAGGTCAAAAAGTAAACAGAGATGATGACAACAGGTGAACTCTGACCTTCAACTTGTTCTCTGCAATTAAATCATTCACCGAAGCTTTTTTTTTTTTATTTGTTTGTTTGAATTTTTTATTATTATTATTGAGGCAGCAAGTTGGTAGAATTGTTAGCACGCCGGTGGCAGGTGAAATGCTTAGTGGTATTTTGGCCGTCTTCACGTTCTGAGTTCAAATGCCGGTGGGGTTGACTTTGTGCCTTTCATTAATTAACTACCAGTTACGCATTAGGGTCAATATAATCGACTGGTCTCCTCCCACAAAATTTCCAGCCTTGTGTCTAACTGAGTGAGAGTGCAGTGCATACCATCAAAGTGACACTGGGGTAAAATGAAGTCCAGTATATAAAAAATGGATGGCAGCTAAGATAAAACAAGTCTATTTTGGTGGACCCAAAATAGGGTGTTACCTACCCTCTCTATTCCATTTGTCTTTCTGCTTTTTGTTTTCTACTTCCTGTTCTTCTCTCCCTCCTTTCTATATCTGCTTTCATTTTATTTTTCTACCCTTCTTCATCTAGAGTTTCCCTTCTACCACTTGTACACCATCTTACAAGCACATTTTT
>NW_026404092.1:148-277 GCF_001194135.2 Octopus bimaculoides | reverse complement strand
CATATATATACATACACATGTACATACATCCATATAGATATCCACATCCATATACGCACATGCACGTACACACATCCAAGCGTGCACTCACAAGCAAATAGATATGCATGTGCATACATACAGGAGGAG
>NW_026404092.1:0-103 GCF_001194135.2 Octopus bimaculoides | reverse complement strand
GACAACAACATGTAGGTGCATCTACATGTGCACACACATATACACACACACATATATATACACACACACACTCACTCATACACAAATATACATATACATACAC
>NW_026404091.1:2489-3439 GCF_001194135.2 Octopus bimaculoides | reverse complement strand
ATGTGTATGTGTGTGTATGTGTGTGTGTATGTGTATATGTATATATATGTGTGTATGTGTGTGTGTGTGTATTTATACTTTTTACTTCTCTTCTACAACAGTAGAAGACACTCGTCTAAGCTGCTGTGGGTGAGATTGAACCCAAGACCACATGGTTGGCGATCAAGCTTCTTGACTCACTCACAGCCAATCCTACGCAAATATATGCTTGTGCGCGTCTTTGCGCGCAGATGTATGTGTTTGTGTGTTTATAGATATATGTACCTATATATATACACATATACGTACACACACACACACACATTGGAGACTTTGTTGTGGGCTCACCAAAGTGACCGATATCATTACTTGAGGATGTCCCCGGACAAGAGACACAACAGCAAAATAAAGAAGCGTTCTGGAAATGATGTCATGTTATGCTTCGAGAGAAAACCTCAAGAAAATGCGGACAATATTAGCCAGGTTTTCCGAAAATCGACGAATGAATGAAAATAAACAATCTCAGTCCTATTTTGCACTCTATTGCTTTTGAAATGAAATTCTGAAGGAATTTGCAGACGAGCTCATGATTGAAGTTGATTAATTTAACCTGTTTAATAATTTTATAATATTCGATCTGGCATAAAGGAATTTGCTTTCGTATTCCGGCCGAACGTTAGATCACAATGTGTAACAAACACGACACTGCTTAAGGTTATCCAAGGAGATATTAAATGCCTGCAGGCGAAAATATGTCTCCAGACTTTCAAATCGTTTGGCGATGTATATCACCATCATTTCTGTTCGTATCACTGTTAAAAATAGCCTACCAAATCGTATCACTATTTATGTTATGTTATAATGATCTATAGATCTAGTTTGACGTAGTTTCGTTTAACGCTACATTTTTCGGAAAGTATGAAAAGCGCTGAGGTATTACTTTGTATATATATATATATATATATATATAT
>NW_026404091.1:991-2314 GCF_001194135.2 Octopus bimaculoides | reverse complement strand
AACATGCGTGCACACACATACACATATTTACATAATACATACACACACAAACACGCACACACATACACGCACGTGATCTGATCAATAAGTATCTCGACTGTTGCCATAGTAACAAAACAAAAGCATGCAGAATAAAGGCGCTTGGCACAGATTGAACTCTGCTATGTATGTGCACTAAGTTTTAACGTTCTAGCTCACTTCTGCTGTTTACAGCAATGCTTGGAAGGAAGGTGTGTAACGTGTGATCGTCACATTGACCATGACAAAGAAAGCTGAGCAGAGAATCTTCATCAAATTTTACCAAAAGCTTGTGATACCTGCCCAGAGGCCTACGCAAAGTTTTCAAGCGGTTTTCATCGTTCTCGACACAATCAAGGAGATCTTGTGCAACTGAAACCCGAGTATCTTTTTGGTCAGCTGAAAGTAGTTTTGGCATAAACTTGGCAGACATATGTTTCATACCCAAATCATCTGTGATAATAGATTGAACTGAACCGTAACTAATCTGCACATGCTATGATAACTCACGGATAATTCGACGATTTCTCCTCACAGCTAAACGCAATCTGCGATGTTTTTCTCAGTTCTGCTGGTTGCGGGTCTCCTAGAACGTTCGTCAAAATTGACATCTTTTCGGCCATCTTGGAAACGTCAGAAACACTCGTGCACTTGTGTGCGCCTCAGACACTCCTCTCCATACACTTTCTGAAACTTTTTTGTTGGCCTCTGAGCAGGTATCCTTGTGACAACTTTCTCTGTCATGGTCAATGCGACGATCACACGCTACACACCATACTTCCAAGCACTGCCGAAAATAGCGGAAGTGAGCTAGAACGTTAAAACTTAGTGCGCATGCACAACAGAGTTCAAGGTCAATCCTTGCCAAGTGGCTTCTCTCTGCGTGCTTTAGCTTTGTTATTATGGCAACAATCCGTATACTTATTGATCAGACCTCGTATATTATTTTCTTTGATTTTTTTGCTTCAGACATTTGACTGTGGCCATGCTGTAGCACTGCGTTAAAGGGTTTTAGTCGAAGAAATCGACCCAAGACTTATTTTTGTAAGCCTAGTACTTATTCTATCGGTCTCTTTTGCCGAACCGCACTATATATATATAGTGCTGTTGACACTGCTGTTGACACTGCCCAGATGTCGAAACCATAATGATATCCGTGGGTCAGTTGATGATAGAGGTATGTTGGATTGTTGGAATGGTTGTTTTTGCATATGTGGTATAGTGTTATAACACATTCTTTTGATATATATGTATACATACATATATATATATATATATATATATATATATATATATATATATATA
>NW_026404091.1:0-753 GCF_001194135.2 Octopus bimaculoides | reverse complement strand
TACGTTTGTCGTAATTTGAATTTAATATATATATATATATTTCTCTCCTTATTTCTTTCTGTGTTCCTTTCTGTGGAAGAGCATAGGCTCGAAACGTTAAAGACTTTCTCAATTCCCTATATATATATATAGGGAGAATTCACAGAAAAACAAACAACAGACGAAGACAGGTGGTGTAGAAAACAAATATGCATATTGGGACTGCGGAAAAATATCCCCCTATCACCACCACCACCACCTCTACTACTACTACTACTACTACTACTACTACTACTACTACTACTACTACGACTACTACTACTACTACTACTACTACTACTACTGACGGGTCGGTTTTCATTAATGTTAAGATGATCCAAACGACGATTGCAGTTAAAAAGAGGAAAGAAATCTTTCATGTGACATTCACAGTAAAATAAATTATTCGAATACACCCCCACCCCCCATCCAACCGTACCCGTATTCGTACTCACCCCCACCACACCTAAAAACTACAACAACAACCACAAAAAAAGTACTGAATAATTAAAAGAAAAGAAAACGAAGGTTAAAGGAAATTGTGGGCAAAGAAAATAATTAGAAGTTAAAATGGAAATCAGAAAAGAAAGATTTATATGTGTATGTATGTGTGTATGTGTGTGTGTGTATGTATGTGTGTACATGCCTATGTTCATATGCGCATATGCGTGCGAGTGTGTGTGTGTGTACTTGCGTGTGTGTGTATGAGTATGCGTATGGGACTGTACCTGTGTA
>NW_026404090.1:0-613 GCF_001194135.2 Octopus bimaculoides | reverse complement strand
AACGATCCCGCTCGAAAGATTTCATGTGTCGCCCGCACATAAGCCAGTCCCGGGGCACCGTCAACGATCCCGCTCGAAAAATCCCAGAACACCACACAAGAGCCAGTTCAGGGGCACCGGCAACGATCTCGCTCGAAGAAATTTCATGTGTCACCAGCACGAGAGCCAATACAGGGGCACTGGCAACGATCTCGCTCGAAAAACCTCATGTGTCACCCGCACAAGAGCCAGCCCAGGGGCACCGGCAACGATCACGCCCGAAAGATTCCATGTGTCACCCTCACACAAGCCAGCCCAGGGGCACCGGCAAAGATCTCGCTCGAAAAACCTCATGTGTCACCCGCACAAGAGCCGGCCCAGGGGCACCGGCAACGATCTCGCTCGAAAGATTTCATGTGTCGCCCGCACATGAGCCAGTCCAAGGGCACTGGCAACGATCCAGCTCAAAACATTTCATGTGTCACCCGCACATGAGCCAGTCCAGGGGCACTGGCAACGAAAACGCTCAAACATTTCATGTGTCACCAGCACAAGAGTCAGTCCAGGGGCACCGGCAACGATTCCGCTCGAAAGATATCATGCGTCGCCCGCACATGAGCCAGTCCAGGGGCAC
>NW_026404089.1:0-626 GCF_001194135.2 Octopus bimaculoides | reverse complement strand
CCTCTTATGTGTCCATAGCTTGCACCGGGTACATCTTATAGAGTTACTATATATATACCTATATTTATATATGGTGGTTGTCTACTCGTTATGCAGAGTTTGACCACCTCCTGCACTTACACCTTAGCCCTTTCATGGCGTCTGATGTGGCTTCTTAAACCAGACAATGTATTGAAAAGACACCAACATAGATTGCATATCCGGTTTGGATCACCAAGAGCTGCAGTTAAGTCCTGATCTTAGTGAATCTTAAAATGTCTTTTGAGGCCTCCGTTAGATTGGCAGACCTTATGGCATACACGGTATTGAAAGATGTGTGCAGATATATAGGCAGAATAGTTGGCAGAGGTTCGTTTTTCATGGGTCCTCAAATGAGATTTGAGCCCAGCAAAAGAAAAGCACGGTCTGTCACAAACTGAGGTCACTGAGATTCACCTTACCCTCCCGATTGCAACAGTCTTTTTTAAATCTCCCCTCAAACACTTTCATTCCACTTCACACTTCTGTTCACCATCCAGCTCAGTCCGAAACAAAGGTGTCTATGGCCTTTGGATCCATTCCAAATGACTTCATGTTAGTCCTTATGCCGTCCTTAAACCTCTTTTTAGGTTTACACCGATTGCGTT
>NW_026404088.1:0-406 GCF_001194135.2 Octopus bimaculoides | reverse complement strand
GAGTGCCAACAATGTAGACGTCGTAAGCGACGGAGTGCCAACAATGTAGATGTACATCAAGTCATTAGAATGAGATCTGATATGACCACTATCAGAAATTTTTATGTTCCTGATTACTTTGTGAAGTATTTTACTGCTTGTTTGTATTTTTCCTTTTGATTTTTTAACTTTAAAGTTTTACTTCTGTCATTCGAGTGCAGCCTCACTGGGGTACCATCTTCAAGTGTTCAGTCAAACAAAAATCGACCTCAGTACTGTTTCTTCAGTTGGTTTCTCTTGCCGAACTGCTAAATTACAGGCGCGTAAGCAAACCAGTTATCAAGTAATGTGAGGGACAAACCCAAAGGCGAATACACAGGTGCATATGTATATATATATATATATATATATATATACGCGCACACAC
>NW_026404087.1:0-224 GCF_001194135.2 Octopus bimaculoides | reverse complement strand
ATACGGTATGATGAAGTTATAAATTTACAGGTATTATATTAAAAACGTGTCTTATAGTAAAAATGGATACATAAGGGTGGGAAATCACAGGAACAATACCATATGTCCAACGCAAGATACAATATGTTTTTAATATAATACCTGTAAATTTATAACTTCATCATACCGTATATATACCCATTATATGTTATATCATAATGTATGTTTACACATCGTAATGTTTT
>NW_026404086.1:0-323 GCF_001194135.2 Octopus bimaculoides | reverse complement strand
ACGTAGTTCAAGTGAAGACACATTAAGTCTGTCAACGAACTTTTGGAGACATTACACAGCAGCATAACCGAAGATTTAAGAGGATACTAATTGCTTCATACCATATTAATAGGCAGCTGCTGTGTATACCATAATCTTGTCAGAGCCCGGGTCGCTAAAGTAAAGATGTTTGCATTTACTCATTGCTATTTGACATGTCATGTTGTTTCGCCCTTTTTTTATTTTTTTCAGTAGCCACTTCTAGAATTTCTGTTAAAAGTTGTGTCGTAACTCTATGAGAAAGACGACGGAATCGATCGCACTTACCGTCATAAAGAGATAAT
>NW_026404085.1:0-298 GCF_001194135.2 Octopus bimaculoides | reverse complement strand
TCCGTTTCCAGATGTCTTGAGAAAGGTGGAACGCATTTCTCTCTCTCGGGAATTGAAAGACTTAATATCCTGCCCATCTATTTTGAAAGTATTTTCAATCGAGCATATATAATAATCTTAGTGCGCTAGTTTAGATATGTACGCAAGCATCTTAAGAAGACAGTTGCATTCTGGAACTTATATTTGAAGCGTTTTTATTTCTATAGTTTTACATCCGGATATTTCGAACATATTGCTTTCCAAGCATATAACATGTCACTATTACATAAAACCTTTTGAAGTGATTTTAATATTTATG
>NW_026404084.1:0-261 GCF_001194135.2 Octopus bimaculoides | reverse complement strand
TTCTTGCCACGTTTCGATATCGTTTCTCATGTATCAATGCATCGGACATGTCTCTCGTTTAATGTTCACAAAACAAATTTGTATGAAGCCGTAGTAACAACAGCCAGTCTCACTCTCACACTCTCTGTTACACACACACATATACCCACAGTGCGCTGACACATGCACCTTTGTATGTATGTATGTATGTATGCATGTATGTATGTATGTATGTACGTTTCTGTCTGTCTTCTATCTATCTATCTATCTATCTATCTATCT
>NW_026404083.1:0-579 GCF_001194135.2 Octopus bimaculoides | reverse complement strand
GAGAGAGAGAGAGAGAGAGAGAGAGAGAGAGAGAGAGAGAGCTGGTATTAATTACCATTTGTTAATTATGGTACCTTATCGAGAGTTGGAGATGATTTAAATAAACCAAAAATTTACGACTTATAATAATATTTCATATTTCATCGTTTGCCTTATACTTGCTTCAACTCGAGAGCTGCGATGACGATGGGGCACCACCGGCAATAATTAAGCCGGACTGCTGTAAGCATGATTCGATCCTGAAAATAAAATTAAGTTGAACTACCGTGACCAGGATTCCAAACCTATGTTACCAAGGGCAGAAAATGGGGTCCTATCCGCTAGAGGGTCACAAGCATTTCTCCAAATATATACCTATGTTTAGCCATATACGCAATATAGGTCCAGAGAGTAAGGGCAAGCAACTGTCCCCAAAACACCCTAAAAGACAGAAGATCCAAACATTTCACTTTTCCCCTTATTTTTACATTCTTCTAAGCAGCGCCTTCACCCATAACTATATTTAGAAGAACGGTAAATCTTAAATGCGAGTAGTAGTAGTAGTAGTAGTAGTAGTAGTAGTAGTAGTAGCAGTAGTTG
>NW_026404082.1:0-785 GCF_001194135.2 Octopus bimaculoides | reverse complement strand
ATCGGATCAACTGGAACCCTCGACGTCGTAAGCAATGGAGTGCCAACACAAACATATACACATGAATGTATGTATTTGTATGAGAAATTACGATAAACACAAACTTATATTATTAGTTCGTACGCACGTTTCACCCTTGTGGATGGCTGGAACCCTGCATTGCATTTGTGGAATCCGGCCTCGTTTGATCGCATGAATGTAAGCCAGAAGATCGATATACTCCTCATTAGCTCCGACATACGCTCATCGAAACCATTAGAGCTGGCAGTACCCGCTGCAGGCGAGGTACATGGTTTTGTTTAAACAACGTATGAGAAAAGACAGGTGGATGAGACAGGATTAAAGACAAAGAAATTAAAGACGTCGCTACTTCACTTGTTATGCTCGTCAATATGAAGTTATGTTTGTATAGTTTTCATAAATGCAAACATAAGCATATGTTAATCCATGTATTGTATCTCTGCTCTCTTCGTCTGTTAATCACCTTTTCTCTCTCTTTCTCTTCCTAACTACCTACCCCACATAGAATGAATTATTTATTATTTATATAAAAGTAAATCCATAGCTAACCAGTGAAGCTTGTTTAGTATTCTTTTGATGGCGACAATAACCTGGAGTGTAATGTCTGAGTAAAAGAAATGATGCTCGTTACTAAAGAGTCACTCTTGAACAAGCAGAGTTCTTCAAAAGCTGCAAATATCGTTGTTACTACACTAAATGTTCATGGCTGGCTGCTGAAAAATTTGTCTGCTTTAAAAGAAAAAAAAAGAAAAAAGGATTTATAC
>NW_026404081.1:0-235 GCF_001194135.2 Octopus bimaculoides | reverse complement strand
GTGTATGAGTCATGATATACATGTGTGCATGCGTATGGAGGTGGGTGGATATCAGGTGTAGTGTTGGTGAATTTCAGGAACCATGGACGTTTTTAAGGATGCAGGTAGTTTGTTCCATGCTTCAGCAACTCTGAGTGTGAAAAAAATGTTTCTGAAAGTCATGGGAGCTGTGCTGTTTACTTACTTTTTAGGCATGCCCACATGTGTTAGACACATGGAGCTCAAAAAGGTGCTC
>NW_026404080.1:0-702 GCF_001194135.2 Octopus bimaculoides | reverse complement strand
TATTAATTATAAACAATCAAATATTACAAATATTGATTCCTGGTAATAACGTCTAAGTGAATGGAAATCTATATTATATTATCTCTAGAAACTTTAGCAAATAAAAACAAATACAAATACAATTGCTATTGGTAAATTATACATTGATATGCCCTGCTTTAAGACCTAATATTATACTATAATATACTATAATACCCGATCATACTGAAATTTATAACTTATTAAAACCAGAGAAATGTGTCTCGGATAATGGCTACATCTGAAAGCATTATATTTGAGTTTATTTATCAACTTACCCTTAGAGAATAATATAAAATATAATTCTAGATTACACAGCGAGCAATATCTCTTACCCTTGTCATAAGGGAAAGGTTTCCCAATAATTGACCATTCTAACGAATATTGCTGTTTTTGTTCCTTCAGTTCTCAAATGAATTTACTAAGACTAGTACTTGCTATTTTATTTCTATCTCTAAAGGTACTATAATGATTAGATAATCTTTTACAGATTTGTCCCGAAGAACACCCCAAGTATAGGCTAACATCTGTCTAAGTCTTTACCTTACATTGATAAACTACATTTCTCACTCTCACATTTGGGCCTTCAAACTTCAATCTTCTGGGGTTAACGTCTGTTACTGTAATCATATTACGATTATTATTATTATTATTTTATGTTTGACTTTTGTTTTGCATTTGTAC
>NW_026404079.1:0-310 GCF_001194135.2 Octopus bimaculoides | reverse complement strand
TCCTTTAAATAGCAATGAAATGAGGTGTCATATTTTTGTAGTGATGATTGGTATATTTTAAGCTCTAGGTAACCTATTACAAGGTTCACAATCACTGGAGCATATTTTTGTCAATAGTAAACTGTATTGAACATGAAATAGTTGTTCAGTAGGATGAATTTGAGTGCTGCTAATATGAATCTGTGGTTGATGCGTCCTAGGTTCTCTTCTGGGTATTTAACCAGCCAGAAGGTTCTGGCTAGAAAAAGCTTCTATACCACAATCGTGTGGGATATTGGTGTACAAATTCACCACATCGAATGATACTAAC
>NW_026404078.1:0-298 GCF_001194135.2 Octopus bimaculoides | reverse complement strand
GCACTTCTACCAATATCATCTATTGCATCTCCTGCTCTCTCTGCCATTCTTTGTACATCGGACAAACAGGGCGCCGCTTGGCTGACCGGTTCGCGGAACACCTCCGAGACATCCGCCTCGGTAAGGACACCCAGGTCTCACGCCATTTCCGCTCTACCGGTCACTCTTTGCAACACCTGTCCGGGTTCGGATTGTGCTTGCACAGGGGCCATCCGGACTCCCGTTTGCGCCGTGAACAGGAATTAAATTTCTCTCTTCGCTCCTTTGCATCACATGGGCTCAACTCTCCTCCCCTCTT
>NW_026404077.1:0-311 GCF_001194135.2 Octopus bimaculoides | reverse complement strand
GTGGAGGGAGGAAGTGGAACAAGGAGGAAGACACAGGAGTGTATAGCAGTAAAGTAGAAGTTAGAATAACAGAAAGAAGCAGAGCGAGAGGGAGAGATGGGTAAGAAGAAAGATAGATAGGTAGATAGAGGGATAGATAGAAATATATATATATATATATATATATATATGTATATATGTATCTATAAATAATCATAGATACATACGTGGCTGTGTGGTAAGAAGTTGCTTCTCGACCACATGTTTCCTGGTTCAATTCTTCTGCGTGGCACCTTGGGCAAGTGTCTTCTACTATACCCTCGGGCCAACCA
>NW_026404076.1:0-501 GCF_001194135.2 Octopus bimaculoides | reverse complement strand
CGCGATATAAATTTACATATATTAGCCAGAAAAATCCGCCATGTACTGAGCGTGTGTTAGGTAAACCACGATATGGCGAGTGATTATTTTATATATCTATAATACATTAAAAGCCAGTTTGAATCTTGCTTGCTTGTTTGCTTACAATATTACTCAGTCAAACTGGCGCATAATGGGAAAATACTATGAATTAAGTTTACCCCGAAATGTTAATACGAACAGAATGAAACAAGTTTTGCCTAAAATTGGCAAAGTGGTTTCCGAGATATTAGAGATTTTCGGGGTATAAATACCCAAAACGGTGTATAGTGGGAAAATTTTCCGAAAATAATCTTCATCCTGAAAAGGAAGAAACTCTCATATTTCTATTAGATTTTTCTTCTTTTTTACAGGAAATGTTTCAATTTTCGCTTTTGTTAAACAATATTTTAATCATTTAGAAATATTTTTTAGTGAATGTGATTTCAAAAATGTAAGTTGTTTGTGCAGTAAGTATGTATA
>NW_026404075.1:162-312 GCF_001194135.2 Octopus bimaculoides | reverse complement strand
ACTCAGTGGGACTGAACCCGGAGCAATGTGGTTGGAAGCAAGTTTCTTACGACACAGCTACACCTGCGCCTATAGATAGATAGATAGATAGATAGATAGATAGATAGATAGATAGATATAATTTTTATTGAACTCATAATACTTTCTTAA
>NW_026404075.1:0-152 GCF_001194135.2 Octopus bimaculoides | reverse complement strand
TTTTTAACATTTTCTTATTATTGTCAAAGAATGTATAAATGTATTTTAATACTTTTGTGATGACCAATACTTGACACAACAAAGCTTATACAAAGCTTTTCGTTTTACTTTTGACAATCTTTTTCTAAAAAAGTGAAACCGGTCAAGTCAAT
>NW_026404074.1:0-435 GCF_001194135.2 Octopus bimaculoides | reverse complement strand
ACGCATCAGTGGTTACGAAGTTCAGGGCTAAAAGCAGAGAGTGAAGGTTTTATATTGGCTGCTCAAGACCAAAGCTTATTAACCCAATGTGATAAAAGATGGAGCTGACCCAAAATGCCGATTTTGTAACGATGCGATTGAAACTATAGACCACCTAATCTCAGGGTGTAGAGTCTTAGCACCTGTAGAATATAAAGCAAGACATGACAGATTTGGCCAGTATTTGCACTGGACAATATGTCAGCATTATAATATCAAAACCGCTGACAAATGGTATAAACACCATCCTGAAGCTGTGACTGAGGTAGAAAATGTATCGATTCGATGGGACTTCCCCGTACATACTGACAAGGCTATCAAAGCTAATAAACCGGATATTATTATAAAAAGACCAGACAAAGAAGACGTGTTTATTAATTGACATGAGTATTCCCT
>NW_026404073.1:0-219 GCF_001194135.2 Octopus bimaculoides | reverse complement strand
AACACAGATATGCAAGTATATATACATACATACACACACACACACACACAAACATACTCAACTACTATTTCTTATTGTATAATGACACACACATGCTCACTCACTTTTGTATGTGTAAATTCAGACATACATACACTTTTAAACACATTTACTGTATGCATAAACACACACAAATTGACACTCTCCCGTCATTCTTATCATATATATATATATATATAT
>NW_026404072.1:0-257 GCF_001194135.2 Octopus bimaculoides | reverse complement strand
TCTTTTTTCTCCCCTTCCTTCTTTATGTTTGTGCTCATGTTCTTTCCTTCTTTTTCTTGTGGTAGCATTTGCATTCCTCTAGTTGTCCAGTGGGGTGAGGACTCCGTTTTCTTTGTAGGACCACTAGCACAGAGGGGCATCTGGTTGCTGCTTTCTTGGCTTCACCATTCTTATCAGCCTGGTCGTTCGCAAGGGTGGGGGCTCTATTCTTTTGAGGAACCACTGTATCAAAGAGACTTCTGGCTTTTGTTTCGTAT
>NW_026404071.1:0-376 GCF_001194135.2 Octopus bimaculoides | reverse complement strand
TACATGCATATGCATGTGTGCATGCCTATATGCATGTATGTATATATGTAAGTATGTACTTATGTACGTCAGTATTTAGGTGTGTAGACATGTCTGTGTGTGTGTACATGTGTTTGTACATGTGAACGTATGTTTATGTACTGATATGTGTGTCTGTTCAAGTTGTATACATGACAGTTACTTTGTTGAAGGTTGTATGCACGCATACATACATATGTATATATTGACACACACACACATGTGTGTGTGTGCGCGCGAGATACATATATGCACATATAACCTTGCTTATACATATATACAAGTACATACAATCATATAGACACTTGCACACACTCACAAATATACGTATAATCTTAAAGTATACACACATGTACGC
>NW_026404070.1:0-559 GCF_001194135.2 Octopus bimaculoides | reverse complement strand
TGGTGCATACTCATTGCCAAGGATGACAGAAGTTAACCACGCTTTGAATAAAATATGGGCTGCAACAAGTATTTTGCTGAATAGCAGAGATCTTTCTCTCACTTGCTTGGCCTTAAACTGTTGAGCATGTCCCTTAGTGACAATATGTGCATCTCTGATTAAGAGCAGGAGTAGAAGGGGAGCACCATAGCTGTGTGTTGAGAGAAATTATTTTGCAGATTGAATAATTCCCCTCTGGGAACATGAGCGTTTCATTCATCATCCTTAAGCAAACCCTATTCAAGGACGTTTTTTGCAGATTGGTTACTTGACCTCACGAAAATTCTAACTGGGCTTTACATGCTAAAACATGCGCTGCTTATCTTCATATAAGATCACCATGTCACGCATATATGGCTGTGATGCATGTGCCTAGTGTACCCTTATGAGACGGGTAGTCATGATGGGTATAGTGTGCTTGGTATATTTGTACTCCAGTGTCACTTTGATGGCATACATTGATCTCCGACGCAATGATAATAATAGTAATAATAATAATAATAATAATAATAATAATAAT
>NW_026404069.1:0-303 GCF_001194135.2 Octopus bimaculoides | reverse complement strand
GTGTACATATACAAAAGGATTAACTGAACCATTCTTTTTGGATGGTACTGTGACTAGTCCCATTTACTTTTTTGTGACAACCTGTCATGCCAAACATTCAAGAGGACTTTGAAGATATGGAGATTTACTTCCAGCAAGATGGGGGCACCAACACACTACCATAGTAATGTAAGGGCCTACCTTGATGAGATTTTGCCCAACAGGTGGATAGGATTAAGAGGTTCAGTAAAATACCATCCACATTCACTGGGCCTCACATTTTTAGACTTCTTTTTATGGGGATAATTAAAAGTTTACTGTACA
>NW_026404068.1:0-355 GCF_001194135.2 Octopus bimaculoides | reverse complement strand
ACTTTGTCTTTCATCCTTTCGGGGTCGATGAAATAAGTACCAGTTGAGCATTATATAATCGATTAACCTCTTCCCCCATCATGCTGGCCTTGTGCGAAAATTTGAAACCATTGTAAAGGTAATGTGGTAGACATGTCGATCAAAATGTCAGGTGATATTTGGTTCGGACTTTTTACATTCTGGGGGCGTTGTTTTGATGAAAATTGTTCATTGCTTGAAAAATATTGGCCAAGGTTAATAGAATTTAATATATACTCAATGCATGAAGCGTCATTGTTGGGCCCAAGGCGCAATGACGATCCCTTCACAGGAGCCCGATAGGGCGGCTTTTAAGATAGAGTATATATATATATAT
>NW_026404067.1:0-489 GCF_001194135.2 Octopus bimaculoides | reverse complement strand
AAAACAGGAAGTGTGTGTAAGGGGAGACAAATGTTTTTAGTTGGAGTTAGGAACTCTTTTTTCCAACAGGAAGTTTATGTCTGTTCCTAGAGACAATTTGAACTAATTCATAAACATACCAACATCAAATAATCCAAATCAGAAGACAGCCATTTTAGGCAATTCTACTCAGTATTACTAGAATTACAGAATATTTCCAAGATATAAGCATAATATTTTAGCACTGCTATGTTTAGTTAGATAAGTAATAAATAATGAGTTTGAGTCCTTGAAATGTAATTAAATAAAATAAATATTTCAATGAGCTGAAACATTTAATTAACAACTAGCAAATGGCATGACAACCAGTTAGCACTTGTATGGCGATGAAGATATATTAAAACATTATCAGTTAACAAACATATAATTTGGATTCTATCAATTCCTCAGGTTTTTCTATTGCAGTAGTGTTATCAAGCCATAGATTAGAGAATTTTAATTCTTCTTCTA
>NW_026404066.1:0-226 GCF_001194135.2 Octopus bimaculoides | reverse complement strand
ATGTATGTATGTATGTATGTATGTATGTATGTGTGTATGTATATATGTTTATGTATGTGTGTATGCATGCATGTATATATTTATGTATGCATCTCTGTATGTTTGTATGTATATATGTATTTATGTATGTATATATGCGTATGTATGTGTGTATGTATGTATGTATGTATATGTACGTATATGTATGATATGTATATATATGTATGTAAATGTATGTACATGTATG
>NW_026404065.1:0-506 GCF_001194135.2 Octopus bimaculoides | reverse complement strand
CTGCGCTTGTACTCTTTCTGCGCAAGACTTTCACCAGCACTAACAATGTCAGCCACGCTTTTAACCCTCTTCCCACACATTCTGCAGAGGTTCGTTGCACTTGTATGGTATATAACCCTTTTCACTGAGTTAATATTCAATGCCTGATCCTGGGCAACGAAGATTAGGCTTTCAGTATTTTGTTTTAGGTCACCCTTGCTAAACCACCTCCATGATTCTCTCTGGTCTTTTAATTTGTTGGTTTCACGGTGGAACTGACCATGTAATTCCATACGGAGTAGGGTTTCTTCTCCCTCATTGGATGTTCTTGTTCGGAATTCATGAGCACGTGCTGTAGTTTGTTGTGATGATTTTATTTTTACTGTATTGAAATTGTTTTACGTAGGATGTGTGCGGTGCCTAGTAATGCTATTTTCTGTATGTTATATATATATCTGTTAGTCCTGCTGTTTTTGCTATGTATTTGTTTGAATATTTTTTTATTATACCTAAGGCACCTACTATGA
>NW_026404064.1:0-430 GCF_001194135.2 Octopus bimaculoides | reverse complement strand
AGTATGACCGTTTCAAGTGGCTCCATTTAATTGAACAATGCAATCATTACTTATTTCATAATGAACCACAATCCTTTACAAGCTATGACCCCAACAAACTCCATACAGTTCTTGGAAGTGTAGTATATTCTTAGCTACATTAGTGGCAATATGGACTCTTTCCATCTTCTTGCTCTATTAGAGCTTTTGAGTGAAATTAATAATTCTACAATTATTTATCCAGCTGAGGATAGCCCTGCAATTAAATTGCTGTAATGATTGCATCGCTCAATTAAATGGAGCCGCTTGAAATGATTGCACTGCATCACCTCTTGATATCCTGTTGATCATTTTGATTTTATTCACCTTACTTTGAGTTGTACGGATAATACTGCACTGATTTGGTGCTTCAACTTAAGTACCTAATTCAAATGAATCTCAATTATTTCTA
>NW_026404063.1:0-574 GCF_001194135.2 Octopus bimaculoides | reverse complement strand
CGTGTGTATGTCTGGCTCTGTGTCTGTGTCCGTGTATTCGCCTGTTTGTGTATGCGGATGTGTCTTTGATTCCGTATATAATCCCTAATAAAGCCGCTCCAATCCCCAAATACGATAGTTGAACACAGATCAATTTGTCTTTGTCAATGATGGTTATCTTTTTTGTTCGATTCTAATCACTGTTCAATCGATTATTTACCAGTTTTCTCGTCATTCTTATTTCCGCCTCCTCAATCTCCACCACCACCCCCACACCCACACCGCCACCTTACTCTCAGTTGTACAATATCCCTCCGCCTCTTCCCTCGCATCCCCCTTCGCTCATTCACTTTATATTTTATTTATTTGTCTTTCCTTATTATTCTCCTATATATATATATTTTTTTCTATTTTTCTTCACTGAGGCCCTTCCATACATTCGCTTACTCTCCTGATTCTCCCGTTAGTTTCATATTCTATTTAATTATTCTACACACACTATTTTACACATACACTAAACGCACATGTATACATACACAAATATATATCAGTGCATATATATATATATATATATATATATATATATATATACACA
>NW_026404062.1:0-324 GCF_001194135.2 Octopus bimaculoides | reverse complement strand
CATGATTCTATTTATACGTGTGCTTTAAAGCACAAAAGGAAAGGAAAAAATAGCTACTTACTGTTTGCAAGTTTTGTTTCTTCCTTGAATTTTTCACCAAGGAGGCTATTGTACAATTTCTTGCACAAATATTTTTGACATCCCCCTACCGAGTTGGGGTAGAGGGATTTTATTTTGTGGTGCAATGCTGGTGATACATGGTAAATTTTAATGTGTTTTGGCGGTGTTGTGTGTGGGTGGCTGTTTGTTTTGATGTCGTTATTTGTGATGTTTCTTTTAGAGTTGATGTCATTCATCAACTCTGTGTTTGTACTGTCTATTGCT
>NW_026404061.1:0-254 GCF_001194135.2 Octopus bimaculoides | reverse complement strand
TGTGTGCTTATATATGTATGTATGTATGTATGTATATGTATATGTGCATATACATACACACACACGCATACACATATACTAAGGCTAAGATAATAACGAATAGAGCTTTCAAAATCTTTCGTTTTATAATTTCTAATTTCGAATTTGCGTGTGTGTGTGTGTGTGTGAATGTGTACAAATAAGACAAACATGTTCCTCACCCATATACATACATACATGCATACATGCATGCATACATACATGCATACATACAT
>NW_026404060.1:0-389 GCF_001194135.2 Octopus bimaculoides | reverse complement strand
CATAATGCAAGCATATAGCTTTTTTGTGCACTTTGCAGAAAATAAAGAAACAAAAGTAATAACGTCAGTGAAAAATAAATATTTTGCCTTTATATATTTATCACTTATAACATTTTGCTTAGAAAATATTTGCATTTTTAACCTCGTATATAGTACACACTAGAAATTTTGACCTTTAAATTTTGGGAAAAAAGTACGGATTATACTCGAGGATTTACGGTATATTTATATATATATATATGTGTGTGTGTGTGTGTGTGTGTGTGTACACACACACGTCTTTCCCCTCTACCAATTTCTCCTTCTCTCTATCTTTCTTCTCTCTCTCTCCCTCTCCCATCTCTCTCTCTTCCTCTCTCTCTCTTTCTCTCTCTCTCTCTTTCTCTCTC
>NW_026404059.1:0-379 GCF_001194135.2 Octopus bimaculoides | reverse complement strand
AAACCATCATCATTATCAACTCTAATATCTCTAAAATACTGTTTTATTTTATAATTATTAAAGTATTCACGTATACAGAAACGGTGTATAAACTTAATATTATTCACAGCACGTCTTGCATCGTGATATTATAAATAAACACATACCACGATCGCAACACATCTCGTTTGTGATCAGTAATGCATTTCATGCTGTTTTATTTAAAAACAATCCACAGAAATGCAGTACTATTTTTCGTAACATATGTTGTCTATTCGTTGTCTCACCACCTGCCTGATATTAACTGTCTGCAACGAAAGCAGTGCAAGCTGCGTGGAATATATATATATATATACATATACACACTCACACATGCATATATATATATATATATATATAT
>NW_026404058.1:0-302 GCF_001194135.2 Octopus bimaculoides | reverse complement strand
CATATACTCATTTACTATTTGTTTATATATATATATATATACACACACACGCACACATATATATGTATATACATACACATACATATATATACAGTGATTCTAAGAATTCTTATTCCACCTCAGGAGTCTTCTAAGCACTGTGAGTTGCATCTGCTGTTATTGCATCATTCCATGCCCACAAGAGAGCCGTGCATCTTGAAGATGAAACAGTCATTGTGATAATATAAGTTTTTTTTGTTGGTACATTCTGTCTTCTCTTTTGCTGAACCACTAAGTTACGGGGACGTAAACACACCAGCATC
>NW_026404057.1:0-353 GCF_001194135.2 Octopus bimaculoides | reverse complement strand
TTCGAAATTGCTTTTAACTGTGGTTTGGACTTTTTGACTGTTCTTTCTAGCATGTTAGGAAACCTGTTGTGGCTAACCTCTTTGTGTTTAAGTGTACACTAATTTATAGCTATATATATATATATAACACACACATAATTTTGGAAGCGTACCTTCAAGATTCCGTGACAGTTTGCATGATCATGTATATGAAACGCGTGCAAGCGCGCAAGCGTATAGGAATGTTGTTTATCCATGTCAGTAGTTACGTAGAAATAACAACCACAGCTGAGTTGAGACGATTATGTCATCAGCTGGAGGAAACACGACGATACATTTCTAGAAAACTATTATCGAAATCCAACATATATATA
>NW_026404056.1:0-350 GCF_001194135.2 Octopus bimaculoides | reverse complement strand
TACATACATATATGTAATATATATACATACATGTAATATATATATATATATTTATATTTTTGTATATATATATTTACAAATATAGATATACATATATATTTACGTATATTATATATACATATATATACACAAACGGTATTATATTATATATATTTATATTTATATATGTATATCTACTCACACTTACAAACACATTCTCACACACTCACACACTCAAACACACACAGACACATATAGATACGTATATACCTGTATATTATATATCTAATTCTGTATGTATGTATGCATGTATGTATGTAAATATATATATATACATATGCATACATACATATATATATATATATATATAT
>NW_026404055.1:0-203 GCF_001194135.2 Octopus bimaculoides | reverse complement strand
TATATATATATATATATTAATATATGCATACACATATATAAATATTTAATATATTTACATATATGTGTGCGCATGTGTGTGTGACTGTGTATGTATGTGTACGCATGTATGTATGTCTGTATGATTTACAGGTCTGTGTATTATTGCCGGCGTTCAGTATTTAGTTGTGTTTATTACTGCATATCAGAGTGTATGCATTTATA
>NW_026404054.1:0-284 GCF_001194135.2 Octopus bimaculoides | reverse complement strand
TGATGATGATGATGATGATGATGATGATGATGATATTTCCATAGACAGAAAATTAAGTATTGGCCTTGCCTAGCTTTGTTTTGATCAGGGGTGAGATCTCTTTTAGTCACCTTTTACAACACACAAAGGAAACAGTGGATGCATTCTTTGACATGCCAATCCCCACACAGGACTTGAGCAATATAAAATGAAGTGTAAGGCGGCAAGCTGACAGAAACGTTAACATGCTAGGCGAAATGCCTAGTGGTATTTCGTTTGTCTTTACATTCTGAGTTCAAATTCCA
>NW_026404053.1:0-392 GCF_001194135.2 Octopus bimaculoides | reverse complement strand
TGGAGGAGATATTATGTTGCTGTGGGCTCGAACTATGCAAGAAGTTAAACTTTTTTTTTGACTAACACACAACCGGGACCCTAAGTAAGGCATGTGTAAAATTTGAATGAAATTGGTTGTGTAGTTCTCGAGTTTTAGGGATTCACACAGACAGACAGACACACATTCTCATTTATATATATATATATATATATATATATATCTTTTACTCTTTTACTTGTTTCAGTCTTTTGACTGTGGCCATGCTGGAGCACCGCCTTTAGTCGAGCAAATCGACCCCAGGACTTATTCTTTAGAAGCCTAGTACTTATTCTATCGATCTCTTTTGCCGAACTGCTAGGCTAAGGGGACATAAACACACCAGCATCGGTTGTCAAGCGATGTTGGGGGGA
>NW_026404052.1:0-235 GCF_001194135.2 Octopus bimaculoides | reverse complement strand
TCAACAACCACTTTTTCTTTGCATGCAGATCTTTTTTCACTTTCAGCAGTAGACTATTTTCAGCTAAGTTTGCCACCTTTTGTTTACTCATTTCTGTACCGTTCATTTCTTTTGCTGTGCCACACAACGCTCATACATGTACCTGCATGCTAACACTGTCACATTTACGCACCACACCACACCATGCCTTTCTCGCTTGTTTTTCATGCTCCCTGCATCCTTGTAGACACAACTC
>NW_026404051.1:0-496 GCF_001194135.2 Octopus bimaculoides | reverse complement strand
TATATATACATATATATATACTGTGTGTATAGCTTTCCTCACATAGAATTTTCTAGTCTTATTTTATTTATTTATGTTTACTTTTGCTTTTTTAGATTTACCTTTTCGTTTCGGCGGTTTATTATTTGTTGCTTTTGTTTATTTTTTTAATCATTGCTTTCACGTGGGTGTCCTTGCATATATGCATCTCTGGTGATGGATATGCATGTATAAGTGCAAAATATGTATGTGTGATGGTATATAAATACATATATATGATATAATATGATATGATATATGATATATATATATATATAAACACACATGCATACAAACATACATACATACATACATACATGCATGCATGCAGACAAGCAGACAGACAGACAGACAGACAGACAGACAGACAGACAGATAGATAGATAAATAGATAGATAGATAGATAGCTTTGTATGCGTGCATAAACTTAACGCTATACATTTTGCATTTCGTCTTTTGCAATTTCTACGTGTGTGTG
>NW_026404050.1:0-475 GCF_001194135.2 Octopus bimaculoides | reverse complement strand
ACTGGGACAGCTAAAGTGTTAATACCCATTATCTTGTTTTTAGCATTGAGTTCTGCTTTTAGTATTGGTCTAACTCGTCTATAGTACTCTTTCTTTATTTTTTTCTTTCATTTGTGTGTGTTGTATCCTCTCTAGTTCATTGACTCCTAAATATTTGTATGGCTGGCTTTCGTCTAGTTCTCTTATTTCATTGGCTTTATCTAGTGTGATTTTGCTACTTTTAACTAATTTTCCTCTTTTCAGGGTTGCTTTAGCACATTTTTCTAATCCGAATTTTATATCTATTTCCTTGGTAAAGCCATGTACTGTCTGTAGTAGTGTTTACAGCTCTTTGTTATTTCTGGCGTATAATTTTAGGTCATCCATATATAAAGGGTCGCTGACTGTTTTTCCGTAGCATTTGTATCCACATCCAGTTCTATTTGGCAATTCAGTTAAAGGTGTGAGTGCCAGGCAGAACAGGAGTGGAGAGAGC
>NW_026404049.1:0-825 GCF_001194135.2 Octopus bimaculoides | reverse complement strand
GTGTGTGTGTGTGTGTGTGTGTGTGTGTGTGTGCGTGCGTGTGCGTATTTTGTATATATGTGGCTCTGGTGTAGTTATGATAGCGTGCTTGTTTGCACATGCATACATACATATATTGCATCAAATGGCGCATATGAATCCAGGCAAATCAACGTATATAAACGCCATCAACTGGTTAGACAGAATCATACAGAGCCCACAGTAAAATAATCCGTAATATGGATTGAGTAATTCTCAATTCAAATTATTTACCAATGATCTGATTCATCGGTGAACCGTTGGAGCGGCGTAAATTGAAATACGATAATAGGTGAACAGCGTTTAAGTTCGCCACAATTGTTTCGCTAGAAATTTATTCAATGCAGTCATAACATATTACATCATATGACATAGATTTCCAGCATCATCGGGCGTTACATAAACTTGGTCAACCATAGCTTCACTCACTAGTTTTCGCTAGAGAAGTTTTCAAGAAGGGATATCTATCTATCTATCTATCTATCTATCTATCTATCTATCTATCTATCTATCTATCTATCTATCTATCTATCTATCTATCTATCTATCTAGCTAGCTGCCTGTCTGTCTATATCTGTGTATATGTCTCTCTGTGTGTATATGTATATATATATTAGCTCGTCAAGTATGAAATTTGTAATAAGGTATATGGTAAACTTTGACAGCTGTTCATTTTGCGCCATTATTATATTTTGACAATCTTTAATTTTTGTTAGAAAACTGACACATCTATTTCGTTATTCTAACACATTTTGTGCTTTAGAAAGTATTTATAAATCGTTTTTTGCTATTTTTGTTTAGAGATGG
>NW_026404048.1:116-229 GCF_001194135.2 Octopus bimaculoides | reverse complement strand
TTCTTTCACAATAACAGAGTATTTATTCGTTCGAATCCAGATATTTTTCACTGCATGATGATGAGACCCATCTGCTCCTACTGTACCAGAATAAATCTGATCTACCCGTACGT
>NW_026404048.1:0-106 GCF_001194135.2 Octopus bimaculoides | reverse complement strand
GACCCATCTGCTCCTACTGTACCAGAATAAATCTGATCTACCCGTACGTAAAGAAACAACGACAATTTTGTTAATAGGCATCATTTTTACCATCCTAAATTTTTAG
>NW_026404047.1:0-238 GCF_001194135.2 Octopus bimaculoides | reverse complement strand
TTTACGTTATATACACGCTCATATGTATACGTACATTTGGACATCTACATTACTCTATATACATGCATATACACACACATATACATACATATATATGTGTGTATGTATGATTATGTGTCAAATATAAGCATGTACAGACGTATGTTTTTGTTCATATATATACATGTATATATATAAATGCATAGATGCATAAATATATATGTGTATATATATATATGCATATATATATATATATATA
>NW_026404046.1:0-224 GCF_001194135.2 Octopus bimaculoides | reverse complement strand
TATATGTATGTATGCGTGCATGTATGCATGTATGTATGTAACTATGCATGTATGTATGTGTATGTATGTATGTGCGTATGTGTGCACCTATATATGAATGTATGTATGTATGTATGCATGCGTGCCTATATGTATGTATGTGCGCATGTGTGTACACTTCACTGCACGTGAGTTTACATAAATACATACATGCACATATGTGTGTATATATATATATATATATA
>NW_026404045.1:0-531 GCF_001194135.2 Octopus bimaculoides | reverse complement strand
CAAATCCACTGACAAGGCTTTGTTCGGCCCGAGGCTATAGTAGAAGAGACTTGCCCAAACTCCTACGCAGTGGAACTGAACCAGGAACCATGTGGTTGGGAAAACATGCTTCTTATCACACACCCATGCTACGCCTCTCTATATATATACATACATATATACATGCATATATATACATACATATATATATACATACATATATACATATATATACATATATACATATATACATACATATATATATAATTTATTAAGTAACCGGAAGATCGATTCGGTATTAGTTTCTATTTTGTACAACAGTCGTTTAGACCCATCCTGCTAATGTCTCTTATCGGTGGGACTCCGTTCAACATGTTGTGGCGGCATCCATTTCGCCGTCTGGGTCTCATCAGGTACACCCATACATACATTTGTGTCTCGCTAAGTACTAGGCTTACAAAGAATAAGTCCTGGAGTCGATTTCTTCGACTAGAATCTCTTCAAAGCGGTGCTCCAGCATGGCCGCAGTCAAATGACTGAAACACGTAAAAG
>NW_026404044.1:0-297 GCF_001194135.2 Octopus bimaculoides | reverse complement strand
AAAGTGCACTGCGTATCTAGCTGTATTTCAAAACAATTTTAATGCTTGCGTTTGTCAACACATACACACACACACATGTATGTATATATATACGTGTGCACGTGTACATACATGTAAATAAATGAATAAATAAATAAATAAATAAATAGGGAGGCAGTGACGAGGTTTTGCTGCATTTTTACAAACTATATCAGCTAAGCAAATGACCTTCACTAAATGCATTAAAAATGTTATAACAATCTGAACGCCATTTCAGAATATTATTTCTGTCCTCTTTGAGTATATAAAAGAGGAATT
>NW_026404042.1:0-216 GCF_001194135.2 Octopus bimaculoides | reverse complement strand
TATATATATATATATATATATATATATATACATATATATATATTTATGCACATCAGTGTGTGTGTGCATTGTTTTCTTTGGTTTGTTTTAGCCATCAAGGTCAATTAGAGATAAATATATGTATGTATATGCGCTCAGAGACACACATAGATAAATAGATAGATAAACAGATAGACAGACACATAGATAGATAGATAGATAGATAGATAGATAGAT
>NW_026404041.1:0-660 GCF_001194135.2 Octopus bimaculoides | reverse complement strand
TATATATATATATATATATATATACTTGTGTATATAAAAACGACCAGTAAATGGTCTGTCAATAGGCTAGAAAAAGATCACTTAAAAAATTCTCAAAGAAAGATTCAGTGGAGCAAAAACAGGCAGGTGAGACCAGTGAAAGTTATAATTACCTCGGTTATCTGTAGACTATATAGTTTCAAAATCAACACTTTCCAATGAAAGTATCTATTCGTCGTCAGTACAAATTGCCAATATTATTATAATCGAACAGAATCTTGTGCTAGTTGTCTCCAACCAGTGAAAACGTGCACATGATTCTATTGATTATAAAGAATAAAATTCAAAAGTCTTAGTTTTGGCGAGCGGAATCCGGAAATATCTCTGCAGAAAATAATTTCTGCTTTGAATTTACCAACTTTGAGAAATGTGATTATGGTTAGTTAACATAATAGGGTAAAAATTTGGTATTAATTAATATCAATTTAATACCAGGAAACTATAATCCTCTTAGGATTTCGGAAAATTTTTTCTGAACCTTCTGATTCTTTTAATGTGCTAGTTTCCTGGTATTAAATTGATATTAATTAATACCAAATTTTTACCCTATTATATATATATGTGTATATATATATATATATAATTTAACTAATAACCTTGTATGAAGATAGAGGTTTCAAT
>NW_026404040.1:0-579 GCF_001194135.2 Octopus bimaculoides | reverse complement strand
ATATATATATATATGTATATGTATGTATATATATGTATGTATATATATATTTATATATATATATACATATATATGTATATGCGTATATATGTGTGTATGTGTGTGTAATTGGCTTCTAGCAGTGTGTAATTTTGTTTACATTAGAATATTCACACCTGTACAAACTTCCTCGGCTTTTTTTTTCAAATCGCTATGTTAAACATTAAGGTATATAACATAAGTTTAATAACTACCCTTGGCAAACAGGACACAGTCGTGTGTCGATAAGCCAGCTGGAGGAGATGTCCTCCTGGGGCTAAAAGCAACAGTAACATCCACCCCTAGGGGTCAGCCACACTTAAGTGGCAATATACTACACTTTATCGTGCAGTTACTGTTAATACTTCATTTAGAGAATTAACATAAGTTTAATAGTAATCCACTCGCTCATCTTACAACTGCGGTGGCATTTGAATGAAATTTGTTTGTCATATTTTGGTAGATTAATCAGTCTGCTTTATGCTTCCTGAATGACTCTATTTATACTCAATCTATGTGTTAAGTGTATGTGTGTGTGTGTCTGTATTATAATATATATAT
>NW_026404039.1:0-303 GCF_001194135.2 Octopus bimaculoides | reverse complement strand
TACTTATATATCTGTGTATGTACGTGTATATGTATATGTGTATATTATATGATATATGTGTGTGTGTGTATAGAGAGAGATAGAGAAGGAAAGCGAGAAGGGTTTATATATACATATGTATTTCTTCTTTCTCTCTCTCTCTCTCTCTTTCTCTCTCATTTAATATATAACCATATATATATATATATAGAGAGAGAGAGAGAGAGCATGAGAGACAGAGAGATGTAGAAGAGAAGGCTTTATATGTGTGTATGTGTTTGTGTGTGCGTGTGTATTTATGTGTATGTATATATGTGTGTGTGT
>NW_026404038.1:0-339 GCF_001194135.2 Octopus bimaculoides | reverse complement strand
GTGGTGGTGGTGGTGGTGGTGATAGCGACTACAGCAACGGTGTTTTGTTGACGGTATTGATGGTGATGATGGTGATGATGATGATGGTGATGATGAAGTGGCTGTGTTCATGTTGGTGATGACACTGTTGATGGTAATGTGAGAATATGCTGCTGCTGTTACTGTTATTGTTGGTGCTGGTGGTGGTAGTAGTGGTTACGGCTTTAGGTGATGGTGACGGTGATGGTTATAGTGACAGAAGTGGGATTGTGGTGGTGGAAATCGTGATGCTGGGTACAATAATAAAGACGACGATGATGATGATGATGATGACGATGACGATGATGATGATGACGATGA
>NW_026404037.1:0-471 GCF_001194135.2 Octopus bimaculoides | reverse complement strand
TGAATGTATTTTATGTTTATGTCTATATGTGTATATACTTGTATATGTATATGTGTATGTATGTATACTTGTTTGTCTGTCTACGCATATTTTTGTGTATAGATACATTAACAAGCACGCATATACATGTGTATATCCGTGTATATATATGTGTAGATTTCTATGTTTTTTTATATATGGTGTATATGCATGTATGTATGTGTCTTTTTTGCATGTGTGGATGTGTATATATATGTGTGTATTTGTATGTATGTGTGTATGTGTAAATTTGTATATATGTGCGTGTGTATTTATATATGTATGTGTGTGTATCCATATGTATATGTGTGCGTGTGTATGCATATATACGTATGTGTGTGTATATATATATATATATGTATATATATATATTTGTGTGTGTGCGTGTGTCTCTATGTGTGTATATATGTATTTATATATGTACGTGTCTATATATGTGCGTGTATATATATA
>NW_026404036.1:0-226 GCF_001194135.2 Octopus bimaculoides | reverse complement strand
TATATATATACGCCATACACATTTAATTATACTAACACACACACACATATATATATTTAGATGTATGCATGTATGTATGTATAACAGGAATTCTTGCATCGCTCTTTTGCCGTTAAAACCACAACTACTTTTTACATTTCCGGTTAATAACGTGAACCCAAACCACGAGCGTTTTTCCCTGGCTGTCTTCTTTTTCTTATCTCTCTTCTTCTCTTCCTTTCTTCTT
>NW_026404035.1:0-335 GCF_001194135.2 Octopus bimaculoides | reverse complement strand
CACACACACATATAATGTTGCGGGGAATTGATATCTAACACGTTCCAACAAACTTGGACGTGTGTGTGTGTGTGTGTGTGTGTGTGTTTGTGTGTGTGTGAGAGAGAATGCGTGTGCGTATTCGTATCACTGGTAGTAGTGGTGGTGGTTGTAGTAGTAGTAGTAGTGGTGGTGGTGATGGTGATGGAGATTGTAGTGTTGTTGTTGTTGGTGGTAGTAGTAGTAATAGTAGTGGTGGTGGTGGTGGTGGTGGTGGTGGTGATGGAGATTGTAGTTGTGTTGTTGTTGGTGATGTTGGTGGCAGTAGTTGTAGCAGTAGTTGTGGTGGTGGTCGT
>NW_026404034.1:0-307 GCF_001194135.2 Octopus bimaculoides | reverse complement strand
ATTTGTTGTTGTTGCTGTTTTTGCGACCCAACTAGATCCTCTAACAAGTTTTCCATAATCTTACAGATATTTTTGTAAAATATGTACAGCAAAAATGTGGAGTTTTTAATTTCTCCATGTGAAAAATTTTTCAATGTCATCTGCATGAATTGTTTATTTTCTTGTAAAAAATTTTTTTTTTTTTCAACGTTATCCTTGTGAATTGTTTATATCGTTGTCCACTTGTACGTTATCATTGGCACTGTAATATTCTTGTCGCTACAATTATGTTGTGGCGGTATTCCATGTCTTATTACCTTTGACTTAT
>NW_026404033.1:3746-4423 GCF_001194135.2 Octopus bimaculoides | reverse complement strand
ATATATATTTACAAACACACACACACACACACACACACACACACACACACTACATTGCTTTATCAATAATTACACAATATTAGCTTCTGCTTTAGGCATAAATTGACGCATGCGTGTTATAGCAGAAAGGTATGATCAAGAAACATACAAACTCTGTCTATCTCACTCTCATCAACTCTGCTTGACATGTATCACATTTTGCAAAAACTACGCCCTCAAGATGTTTCTCCAAATCACAAAATCACAGTTAATAACATCTTGCCAAAGTTGCCAATGTCTTAGACGGCTACTAGGATTTGTGAAACATAATTTTAGCCGGAAGCGTTCAAATCTGATAAGTTCCGGAGTGAGGCCGGTTGTTTGTCTCATTCGTTACCTTCCAGCACGAATTTGTCTTAATTTTTTTTTATTATTAGAATTTTTATCATTATTTCATATCTCTGGCAGTTTGTGTCTGATTTAGTGACGCCAACAATCTAGAGCTGGCATCTGGCAGCAACCAGCTGCAATGGGGGAGATCACCGAAAAAGCAAAAGAAAGAAAAAAAAAGAAAAGAAAAAGGTTAAACCGATAAGTTACCACAGAAATGCCTCAAGACGTTTACGTCATTTACAACTACACCCTCATAATTTAGGTGACATGAGGGTCTTCGTTCGTGCATGTGTGAGGGGGGGGGG
>NW_026404033.1:0-401 GCF_001194135.2 Octopus bimaculoides | reverse complement strand
ATAGCAGCAATACCCACATTTTCTGCTACAATACTTGCTGCCTTGATCAAATTATTTGTTTCTGTGATGTTGTTTGTTCTGATGTATTTCAGAATTTCATTGACATTTTTCGTTTCCAGGTTCAATTTCCATCGATCAACCTTTTAAAGGTTGCAGATAATGTAGCTATCGTTTTCTTGTAGTCTTACCTTTATTCTGTCGTAGATTGCTTTTTGTTCGTCTATCATGTCGCCATTAGCTTTAGTGTCCTCTTTTAGATCATCTATATATATCTCTAATCAAGTAAACTACTACTGCTCCTTTCCTGTGCTATGAGATTACTCTTATTAGTAAGAACAGTAATTTCATTGATATCTCTGCTGCTATTTTCCAAGACCCGTCTTTTGATAGCTTCGAGCTCT
>NW_026404032.1:0-455 GCF_001194135.2 Octopus bimaculoides | reverse complement strand
GAGGGATGAGGGCAGGGTTGGCTAGCCGATTTAATCAACCCATTGCTCAATTGGTACTTATTTTATCGATTGCCGAAAGGATGAAAAGCAAAGTCGATCTCGGCGGAATTTGAACACAGAACACAAAGATGAACGAAATGACGCCAAGCATTTTGTTTCGTGTGCTAACGATTCGGCCAGCTCACCCTCCTTTGAATAGGAACAAATATCGCAATGTATTTTGCTCGATGTTCTATCAGTTCTGTCCATCCATCACCCTTAACTGTCCCTATAATTAGTACAAGTCCAGGAATTTGGCTTGGAGAAGGGCTTAGTGGATAACACTGACCCTAGTAATTGACTGGTACTATATTTTATCTTTTCTACTTTAGGCATAAGGTCTGAAATTTTCGGGGAGGGGGGGGGCAGTTGATTAGATCGACCCAAGTACGCAACTGGTACTTAATTTATCGACC
>NW_026404031.1:0-295 GCF_001194135.2 Octopus bimaculoides | reverse complement strand
TATACATTTATATGTGCGTGTATATATATATTTATATATACTCATCGAACAATTACAAACAATACGGAGATTGGTAGTTAAGTTAACCCACACGTGTTTCTGTTGCACACAGAGTATGTGCAGTTGTGCATGCAACTCAGCATCATCCGGTGTGCACCTTTATGCAGGGTCTCTCAACAAGCAGGGTTTGAAGCGATAAAGTATCCAGCAGTACTCGCCTAGATAAATTATTCCTATTTACTCACTTTATATATATATGTGTGTGTATATATATATATATATGTATATATATATA
>NW_026404030.1:323-452 GCF_001194135.2 Octopus bimaculoides | reverse complement strand
TGTATGTATGTATGTATGTATGTATGTATGCATGCATGTGTGCATGTATGCATGTAATGCTTGTATGTATGTATATATGTGTGAATGCATGCATGTATGTATGTATGTATGCATGTATGTATGTATGCA
>NW_026404030.1:0-111 GCF_001194135.2 Octopus bimaculoides | reverse complement strand
GTATGTGTGTATGTATGTATGAATGAATGTATGTATGAATGTATGCATGAGTGTATGCATGTGTGTAGTTTATATGTATGCATACATGCATGTATGTACGTGTGTATGTAT
>NW_026404029.1:0-208 GCF_001194135.2 Octopus bimaculoides | reverse complement strand
TCTGTGGTAATGGTGGTGTTCTTTTTAACTACCATTATATCTAGAAATGGATATCTTTGTAAATTGGATGGATGGGTGTAGGTTGTTCAGGAGGGTGTTGAATTCTACCACAATGTTTTGAGATTCTGTCCAGATTATAAAGCAATCGTCGAGATATTTCTTCCATGCTTTTTCAATATACTTCCTAAATTCAGTGTTGTATCTCTCT
>NW_026404028.1:0-315 GCF_001194135.2 Octopus bimaculoides | reverse complement strand
TAGGAATTTTCAATGGCCAGATAACTGAAGAGATGGCGGCGTGGGTTTCTTCTCCGGCATCCGAAACTTGGAGTTTTATCATGGCTATCAAATAATTGTCACATATTTTTACAGATAAATTCCTCTATTTACATAATATTGAGGTCTCTTTCTTTCTTTTGTTGTCTTTTTTATCACTATATACATATATATATATATATAAATATATCATGTTGAATCATTAATCTCTACACATCTTTTTTATTCTCTCTCCATCGTTTTCCCGCTCAATCCTTTCTGTTGAAGAGCATAGGCTCAAAACATCAAAGACTTCCA
>NW_026404027.1:0-396 GCF_001194135.2 Octopus bimaculoides | reverse complement strand
TATATATATGTGTGTGTGTGTGTGTATATATATATATCATCATCACCATCATCATCATTATCGTCGTGGTTTAAGGTCCGCTTTCCATGTGTTAGCATGGGTCGGACGATTTGACTGAGGACTGAGGACATAAGCACACCAACATAAGTTGTCAAGCGATGATGGGGGACAAACACAGACCTATACGCAATTACACACACATATACGATGGGCTTCTTTCAGTTTCTATCTGCTAAATCCATTCAGTGCTTTATGGACATGAAACCCAGGGTAATCCCATAAACTGGCCTTATCTAACTTTATTTATATTATATACCACTCTGTAACTTAGACTGTGTTTCTTTTACGGATGTTTATTTTACCAACGATCGAGAATATATATATATATGTATGTAT
>NW_026404026.1:0-209 GCF_001194135.2 Octopus bimaculoides | reverse complement strand
TTAACCCTTTAGCATTCAGATTACTCAGTCAAATGTAATGCTTATTTATTGACATCGTGTATTATATCATAGCTTCAAGATTTTGATGATATAATTGTATATTTTTAGAATGACATTGTAGGGTAGGTGTGAGAAACCAGATATGACTGGTTTGAACATAAATAAAACAGAATATTTGGGCCTGATATGGCCAGTTTAAATGCTAAAGG
>NW_026404025.1:0-433 GCF_001194135.2 Octopus bimaculoides | reverse complement strand
TTATTATTATTATTTCTGTTGTTATTGTTCTTGTTATTATTATTATTATTGTTGTTGCTGTTGTTATTAACAATACCACTGCTATTTTTTATATTAAGAGAAATAGTAGTAGTAGTGGTAGTAGTAGTATTAGTAGTAGTAGTAGTAGTAGTAGTAGTAGATGTTGTTGTTGTTGCTGGTCGTGGTTGAGGTAGTGGTAGTGGTGGTGAAGTAGTAATTAGCTTAACCACGTGTAAAGATGAGCAGCTTTCGTGTAACATCTGGTTTCTGTCTACTTTCTGCTCCTGAACAGTAATAATACAAACTGAATAGAAATCAACGGAATAAGATTCTCCACCTCTCGATACCTCTCTCTTTCTCGTTTCTCTTTCTCTCACAACCTCTCGCTCACTCTTTCCGTCACACATGAAACATATATATATATATATATATA
>NW_026404024.1:687-3804 GCF_001194135.2 Octopus bimaculoides | reverse complement strand
CACACACACACACACACACACACACACACACACACACACACATTACATGTGTGCTTGGACAGATACTTTTGGTACCATTTTTTGGATCTCACCATTTCTTGCTTTCCCTTGTCTATGAGTTTTTATCATTTTTTCTCCAATATCTTGCATGGTATTCCTCTTTCATAGTTTTATTCCACTCAAGACATTCTGGCAATTCTACACCTATCTGTTCTCCTCCATATGCATGTCTGTACCAATACAGTTGTCATTCTTTCACATTACAAGATATTCTTTTTATACCTAGTTTATCTCTCAACTCTACTGTACCATGTTGTTCATGCATACTAACATTACACATACAGTGGAGCATGCTTGCTTCATTTTCTATCAATCTTTGTACATCTTCTGTGTTAAGTGCCCACATCAGTCTACCATGCAATATTTTACTTCATACACAAGCAGTATGCAGTCTACTCTTTGCTAGAAGAGAGAATCTTCTTGTTGCTAGCAGAGATAACAACTTCTTGAAAATTTTCCCCTTTGTTCCCATTTTAGGTACTATACTTTCAGAGCATCCTTCTCCACTGCTGATCAGGTTTCCTAGGTAATAGAAGCTATCTGTAGAGACTTCCAAGCATTGTAAAGAATTTATTTTGTTATTTCTATGACCACTAACCACTTATAATATCACTTCCATGCCTCTTTCTTGCCAACATCATCATGCTTTCTTCTACCATACTCACTTGTAATCTTGTAGATTATGTTCTTACTTTCTACACCTTCCCTCACTAAGTGTACTTAATGCCTGACTTCTCTTCTAGCTGCTTGATTATCTTCTTTGGTATTCCTTTTAGTTTTTCCCAAATTTCTCTATGGCTCTATCTAATGTAGAATCCTACCAGCACATCACTTTCCATCAAGTTGGAACCGTGCAGCAGCAACAGATCTGGTCTATAGCCCTCAGCAAGTTGTGTCGTAGAAATTTTCAGGTTTCCTCTCTGTATTAGGTCACCATTTCCTTCTACTTATGAGTCATAAGCATCTGCTAGAATATCTCTGAATCCATCACTAGCTGAGAGCTCTCTCAGCGTCCATGCCTTTCTTTTTCAGATTGCCTTTCATCTCTGAATTTGTCTAACTCTTACTTTGGAGTCATTCATCACTGTGTTGAGTCATACATTTTTTTACCAGAGAAATACTTTGCAATTACAAACATCTGCCTATTTCCTTTCCTAGTGAGGATAAGAACTATCTAGGTTGTCTTTACCTGAGTGATAAGTGATCAAATAACTGGCCAATTTCATTAAGTTTGTGTTGCAAAGGGAACTTTGGTCTCTCCTCATTCTTTGCACTGCTCTTGTAACCCCCATGTATGTTAGAGGAGCCATTATGGGATTTCTAAATATATCCACTGAAATTGTCAGCCAAAAGGTCGCCATCATTCATTATTGAGAGAGTCTGCCACAAGACTTCATAAAAGTTGTCCTTCTGTTCATCTCCCAGCTCTGTTTGTGGTGTGTGTGTGTGGAGAAATCTGTTACTGTTATTTTTCACTGTGTCTAATCTAAGCTTAATTATTTTATCACATCATCTGACTTGCGACAGACCAGCATCCCATCCAGGTGGGGAACCTATACACCAATGAAACCGGGAAACCCTTATGAACCAGGCATAGCTCAAGAAGGAACAAAACAAAACAAAAACATTATCTCACCATCTCTGATACTTTACTTCTTTCTTTGCTAACACTATGCCAACTCCATCCAATCTTATTGCAATTACCCACTAAGAGAGCTGGAAAGAGGTCTGTATCAAGGGGCTTGGGGCAATTGCCCCTTTGGCTCCTCTATAAGTATGGCATTGACATCTGGACCAGAGAAATCCATGAAAATTTTTCATTCAAATTTATTATATAAATAAATTCTATGTTTGAAAGACATTCTATTTACTGATATATAAAACTTTCTGTAACATTCCTGAAGAACAACCTAAGGCTTAACTTCAGAACTTAATTTGTATATTGACTTGATTTCTATTTGAATTAGCTGTGATATATAATTATACATTACAGCTGATTCAAATAGAGATCAAGTTAATATATTATATTTAAGAATTCAGTTAATCAATATTCCCTTATTTTATTAAAGTATTAAAAGCAGAATTAAGTGTACACTTCTATTAATCATTTGTTTCCAAGCTGTGCTCATGGAAGGGTTTGACTTTCATACTTTTAAGTAAATGAAACACTCATCAGTTATATAGAGAAAGGTAGTGAAGTTACAAAACTGGCAGGGTGTCAAATAAAAGCCTTGTGGTATTTAATTAATCTGAGGTCAAATAATTCATCCTTCTTAGATCGATAAAATAAAGGAATTGGTTTAATTTGATTGTTTCCTCTCATTATATTTGTGGCTTTGTTAGAAGCCAATTATTTAACTATAAGTAAAACATTCATGCTATCTATTAACATCTGGTTGACTGGATAAGCAAGTGTTGTCTGTCTTAGCCATAGAGACAGAATAATGTCAATAACAAGGTATAAATTGTTAACTCTAGGAAAAGAAGGTTTACAATATCAGTCCATTGTAACATCTAGTAAATGAAACATGTTGCAAAAATTGTCTTCTTATATTCTCTAATTATATTCCTTGCAGATAGTTGGCTTTTAAATGTTACTGCAAAAGATGATGATAAGACAAGTCCATTCAATCAGGTGAACTACCGTCTAAAAACACAAACCGGAGTCTTTCGCATAAATTCAGAGGATGGAAGTATTTTTCTCAGCAGTAAATTAAACCGTGAAAATAAATCCTTTTATAATCTTACCATTCTTGCCACTGATGGAGGAAATCCATCTAAAACAGCCACTACTGAAGTATATGTCATTGTAGAAGATGTTAATGATGAAACGCCAAAACTGATACTGGGTAAAACAAACATAGAACTTTATGAAAACATAACTGTTAATTCTTATATTACTTCAATAAAAGCTACAGACAAGGATTTGAATAGTAAGCTGATTTTCAATATTTCACAAGAGACAATTGAAATAAATGGAAAAGGAAGAGAAGTCAATGAAAATAGTATTGTGGTAAGATATTTTTGGACAGTTATATTTTCCTTTGCTTGAAATAG
>NW_026404024.1:0-484 GCF_001194135.2 Octopus bimaculoides | reverse complement strand
TCAAAACACTTGCATAAATTGTTGGAGTGTAATTTACAGACCGAAGACAATTCTAAAATTAATCACTCGACTGAAGATAAAAGGTGTTAGCTGTTGTTCTTGTTATTTAGCTCCAGTTTAAGGCATTCCAACTGTGACAATCACATTTATTTTTTCAGACACATCACATCCTGGAATACAGTATCTAAACTTTTTCCACTTAACATGGTTGGATGTGATTTGAGGGAAATTTAGCAACTGTTTCTATCATGTCAAGTGACCAAGAATCCTTTGTTGGCCAGTTTTTTTTTCAAGAGGCTAAATTTTGTGGAGTTGTGTTTAAAAGCCTTAACAGAATTTAGTAAACAATCTGGAATTTAATTCCTTCTCAGATTAGGTATTATTGACCCAGTTAATTGGTTTAATGTCCATTTTCCAGTTTTTGCATGAACCAAATGAAATCCATTGAAGTAGATAGCTAGATGCCCTTTTCATTGCTATCTGT
>NW_026404023.1:0-578 GCF_001194135.2 Octopus bimaculoides | reverse complement strand
CCTCAGCGTCCTCATCCTCCTCATCATCACCATCATGATGATTAACATCATCGTCATCATCGTCATCGTCATCGTCATCATCATTATCATCATCATCATAATTATTACCGTCGTCGTCATCGTCACCATCATCATCAGCGTAACAGCTGTCGTCACCTTCATTATTATCATCATTATCATCATCATCATTGTCGTCGTCGTCGTCGTCGTCACAAGAATCGATCATTCCGATCGTTTGCTTCGAGTGAAAATTACCAATTCTAATTATTTTTGAAGATAAAATTATCATTCGGCAACATGTAACTATCAACTATCACCAAATCAATTTACTAACAACCTAGCAACCTAGCAACCTAGCAACCCCACTCTCACTGTTAGAAATAGCAGCCACATTACCCTCTAATCAGACACTGCCAAGAGTACAGACTCTTGTCTATAGGAATCGGCAGACAATTATTTGCTCATGTCTGCCAAACTGATTATAATTTCTGTTGACCATTTATGGAGAATATCAGTCTTGTTTCTGTTTTACTGTTGTGGTTTTTATCAACCCTCCACCCCCTCCTCTTCTTCTTCCT
>NW_026404022.1:0-241 GCF_001194135.2 Octopus bimaculoides | reverse complement strand
GAGAGTGTAGTGGGTGCTTTTACGTGCCACCGGCACAAAGGCCAGTCATGAGGTACTGGCAATGGTCACGCTCAAAATGGTGCATTTTATGTGCCACCGTTGTATATATATATATGCACATGTCTTTGTGTATGTATTTGTCCCCTCACCATCACTTGACAATCAATGTTGGTGTGTTTATGTCCCAGTCACTTCGCGGTTCGGTAAAAAGAGACCGATAGAATAAGTACTAGGCTTACAA
>NW_026404021.1:0-202 GCF_001194135.2 Octopus bimaculoides | reverse complement strand
TGTGTATGTATATATGTATGTGTATGTACATATGTATGTGTATGTATATACGTATGTGTATATATATATGTGTGTATATATATGTGTATATACATGTATGTATATGTATGTAGATGTATATATGTATGTATATATATGTATGTATTTATATTTATATATATATATATATATACATATATATTTATATACATATATATATATA
>NW_026404020.1:3242-3669 GCF_001194135.2 Octopus bimaculoides | reverse complement strand
ATATATATATATATATAATACATGTCTGTGTGTGTCTGTCTGCGTCTCTGTCTTTGTCTGCACATGTGCATATGCGTGCATGCGTGCGTTTGCGTGTGTATGTGTACTTATACTTTCCACTTTAAGATGTCCTACCTGTGTCTCGAAAACAAGATCACAAGTTCGAAAAATATATTCAAGTACATTGTATTCCTTACACTCCGGTTCCTTCTCTCTCTCCTTTTTCCGTTGCCCCCTCTCTCTCATTCTCTCTTTCTCTCTCTCTCATTCCTTTTTCCGTTTTGGTATTTATACATATATATATATATATATATATAAACAGAAGTACACACAGACAAACACACGCCGGCACATGCTTATACACACATGTACACACACATTCACATATATTTACATACATATATAAATATATATATATATATATATA
>NW_026404020.1:1523-2265 GCF_001194135.2 Octopus bimaculoides | reverse complement strand
TGTATATTATTATAAATATAAGTATATATATGTATATATATATATATATATATATATAGATAGATAGATAGATTTAGATATATAGATATATGTACAAATATATATATGTATACCTATTATATATAGATATATATGCATACATATATATATTTTTTATATATCTATCTATGTATATATTGATATATAAATATGCATATATATACATATATATCTGTGTATAAATATATATATATTTACTTTAGTATAAATACGTACACGCGTATTAATATATATATACATGCATATATGTATTAAATATGGTGTATACACACATTTACGTAGGTACTTTATATGTATGTGTGTGTGTGTGTGTGTGTGTGTGTTTGCGTGTTTGAGTATACATATATATATGTATATATATATGATAGTATACACAAATTCATAAAAATTTCCACGCTCTAAAATGAATATCTATATACATATGTACATAAATCCCAAATAGAGTACACACGCATATAAATTCGTACACAGTACAAAGAGCACAAACACACACACACATACATGCACACACTCACCTACATTGAAATACATGTAGATTCACTCCCATGTACACATACATACACAGATTCATACCGTTTAAATTATAACCGAACTCCACCGACAACACGAACGCGCTGAAGTCTCCAGCATCTACCTACGATTAATGTGTTAATATATGTGTGCACACACATATATATATGTATATATATATATATATATATAT
>NW_026404020.1:0-286 GCF_001194135.2 Octopus bimaculoides | reverse complement strand
CAAAAACTGACCAACAACAACAACATTAACAACAAAAATCAGAAATACAACAACATCAAGAACAACAACAACAGAAAAAAAAACTAAAATAAGTAATAACAACAGCAACAGGAAGAAGAACAACACAGAAATAAGATTTCACCAAGTAAACACAGATTTCATTCACAAAACGAAAATGATTAATTAATTTTTAAAAAAGCACGTACACATTTAAAAACACACACATACAAGCATACACTCAAACACACACATACACACTCACACACATACACATACACATGCATAC
>NW_026404019.1:208-342 GCF_001194135.2 Octopus bimaculoides | reverse complement strand
ATTTATCAATCTATCCATCTTTTGTATTCTATCTATCTATCTATATCTATCTGTCTGTCTGTCTGTCTGTCTGTCTATCTATTTCTCTATCTATCTATCTATCTATCTATCTATCTATATGTATATATATATAT
>NW_026404019.1:0-177 GCF_001194135.2 Octopus bimaculoides | reverse complement strand
TATATATATATATATATATATATGTATGTATTTATGTATGTATATATATACACACATATATATATCTTTTCTATTCTATCTATCTACCTCTCTCTCTATCTATCTATATATCTGTGTACGTATATGTACACACACACTCATACACACACACATACATACATACATACATACATACAT
>NW_026404018.1:0-224 GCF_001194135.2 Octopus bimaculoides | reverse complement strand
TCGGATCAACTGGAACCCTCGACGTCGTAAGCGACGGAGTGCCAACCACTGATTATACCCATATTCTTGATGTTATTTTTTTTCTTCATGTGCGATGAAGATGTTGTTGGTCATTACAAAGTTTATATTTGTTATTACGGTTTTTAAACTGGTGTTATTGTCCTTTTCCATATTGCCTGCGTTACTTGATCTAGGTAGAAGTTTTTTTTCTTTTTGTTTTTCAT
>NW_026404017.1:0-220 GCF_001194135.2 Octopus bimaculoides | reverse complement strand
TCTTCCCTCCTTCATGAAGCTGTGGTGAAGGGAGTGTAAAGAAATCCAAAGTCGAAAGCGTTGCCAAGGAGACCGGCGTTCGTTTTGAGATCGTCTGCTTTGCTCAAAACCAAAAAATGGCTAAGAAAGCCGAAAATAATTTTACAAAAATCGGGAACATTCGCCACAAAGGACAGATTTCCCGTGCAAACAAATTGCACAACAGAATGTATCAGTTGTT
>NW_026404016.1:0-1228 GCF_001194135.2 Octopus bimaculoides | reverse complement strand
TATATATATACATACATACTATATATATATTGATATAAAATATGGAGACTTGTCCATTCTCAAAGTTTATTTCCTCTTGTTTTATAATTACACACAGCATATTTTTATGGTTGTTACAGCCTACACCTGTTTCCACTGCACAAAGTACGAGCAGCTTCACATGCAACCGGGGATGATTTTCTGTGCAGCTTCCTCCGGGTCTGTCCATTCGGCCAGTTTCGAAGCGAATTGAATATTCAGTTAGTTGTTTTAGTTAGGGTTCAGTGGGAGGTAGTGGAAGATTGTTTTGAAACTGAAATCTGATCTGTTTGTAAGCTTCTGCGGTTGATCTCTGTTTCACAGCCGTTGCTGTCCGGAGTCAATGTTCTATCTAACTAGACCAAGGTTCATGTTATTCTTTTGGCATGCCTGTTTCTGTACTGGAGTAGTTAGGTACCTGACAACCTTATATTGAAGCGTATTGCTTGTCATGCAATATTTTTACTCATTCATATATTTACTGGTTGTGTTGTCTATGTTTGGCAGTATAAAGTCAGTAGAATATATGCTAGGTTGGTTATGGAGGGCCATGAAATTTTTGAGTTTAGGATATGTTTTTCAATCGTTCCTTTTTCACCTAACTGTGAGTGAGACGTTGAGTTGCCTATAGCTTACCTTAAATTTCTTAAGTGTTTTGGTATGTTTATGCAAACATCGAAGGGCCTGTTCTAGCCTGGTATTAAGTGATTAGTGTCGAGATGTGAACATTTGGTAGATTTCCTCTGTACACAACTCACATCTACCTCCTCCAGTACGATATGGTTTAGTTGTAATGATTATTTCTCACTTCATGGTATAGCTATGGTTCCTATCTTTAATGGACCAACTTAGTTTGCTTAGACTCGTGCTATTCATTTTACTTCTACCCCTAAATGAATTTAAGTAATTAGCCAGCCTCATTTTGAAATTTAGGGAAATGGCTCCTATATAGAGATACGTCCTTCCCTCAGAGGTTACTTTGCATCTGTACACTAGGTTCTTCATCAAACATCTAGAGTCTAAGGAGTATACTGTAGTCATGGCACAATTACAAAGGTCTAATTACTTGTTCCTATTATTTATTATGTTATAGCTCCAGTTGTATGTCTCTACTGCCCTCAATTCTATTTATCAACTATTTTTTCTAAGCTTTCTACTTAAAGGTGTTTGTGAACTGCTATTTCTAAAGGTTTCCACTCCCTGTCCTGTG
>NW_026404015.1:0-390 GCF_001194135.2 Octopus bimaculoides | reverse complement strand
CGTGTCGTATAGCCAGCTGGAGACGATGTCTCCTGGGGCTAAATTACAGCGTGTTTAACGACAGGACAACTCGGTCAGCGTTCATGGGAACGAACAACCATCATTCAGACGAAGTATTCACCTTCGTGTCTTCACAAATCCCTATATTAACTTCATATAAATAAAAGGAACAGAGGGATACCTTGTAAAATAGTTATACAAAATGTTGGACCCTTTGAATCTCCTCTTTTATTTGCTTGCGAGATAAGTCAGAACTCATAAATAATTACATACATACATACATACATACATACATACGTACCTACCTACCTATCTATCTACCTATCAACCTACCTACCTAACTACCTACCTACCTACCTACATACATACATGCATACATACATGCATGCA
>NW_026404014.1:0-629 GCF_001194135.2 Octopus bimaculoides | reverse complement strand
AAACACGTACCGTTCATTTTCGCCAGGACGGACGTACTTTCACGCGAAACAAACGGACGTACGTTCACGCGAAACGAACGGACGCACGCACCGTTCGATTTCGCCAGGAGGAACGTACGTTCACGCGAAACGAACGGACGCACGTACTGTTCGTTTTCGCCAGGACGGACGTACGTTCACGCGAAACGAACGGACGCACGTACCCTTCGTTTTCGCCAGGACGGATGTATGTTCACGCGAAACGAACGGACGTACGTACCGTTCATTTTCGCCAAGACGGACGTAAGTTCATGCGGTTCATGCGAAACGAACGGACGCACGTTAATTTTCGCCAGGACTGACGTACGTTCATGCGAAATGAACGGACATACGTTCACGCGAAATGAATGGACGTCATTTCACGCGAAACGAACGGACGGACGTTCACGCGAAACGAACGGACGCCCGTACCGTTCGTTTTCGCCAGGAAGGTCGTACGTTCACACAAAACGAACGGACGTACGTTCACTCGAAACGAACGGACATACGTTCACACGAAACGAACGGACGCACGTGCCGTTAATTTTCGCCAGGACGGACGTACGTTCACGCGAAACGAACGGACGTCATTTCACGCGAAACGAACGGAC
>NW_026404013.1:0-212 GCF_001194135.2 Octopus bimaculoides | reverse complement strand
GGTAGCCAAGGTAGTCAAGGATGACGGTGATAGTAAACAATGTGAAAGACAGTGGTGATGGTGGTGGAGAAGGCAGCGAAGCCAAAGGTATTGATGGTAGTGGCCCGATAGGGCAGCTCTTAAGATAGTATATAGTATATATCTTTTAAGATATATATATATATGATCATTGCCAGAGCAGCTGTCTGGCTTCCGTGCTAGTGGCCCATAAA
>NW_026404012.1:157-278 GCF_001194135.2 Octopus bimaculoides | reverse complement strand
CTCTATGGCACTGTCTCTGTCTGTCTGTCTATCTCTGTCTCTATGGCACTCTCTCTGTCTGTCTGTCTGTCTGTATGTCTATCTCTCTCTGTCTCTATGACACTGTCTCTGTCTGTCTGTC
>NW_026404012.1:0-147 GCF_001194135.2 Octopus bimaculoides | reverse complement strand
ATGTCTATCTCTCTCTGTCTCTATGACACTGTCTCTGTCTGTCTGTCTGTATGTCTATCTCTCTCTGTCTCTATGGCACTCTCTCTGTCTGTCTGTATGTATGTCTATCTCTCTCTGTCTCTATGACACTGTCTCTGTCTGTCTGTC
>NW_026404011.1:0-336 GCF_001194135.2 Octopus bimaculoides | reverse complement strand
ATATATATATATATATATATATATATACATATATATAGCTATATCTATATCTGTACACACACACGCACACACACATATATGTGTGTATTTAAATGTATGTATGAATTTTTATGTATGTATTATATGTATGTATGAATAGGGTAAATGTGTTTGAAAGTTGTGCTTTCTTTGGTTTGTTCGTTCCCAAACAACACTTATTTTAGCGCTGTTGACACCGCCAGATTGAACGGTACTGCCCAGGTGTCGAAACCATAATGATATCCGTGGGGTAGCTGTTGGATTGTTGGTATGGCTGTGGAATAATATTATAAACATCCTTCATATATATATATATAT
>NW_026404010.1:0-509 GCF_001194135.2 Octopus bimaculoides | reverse complement strand
TACTACTACTACTACTACTACTACTGCCACTTCTATTACTACCATTCTCAACCTTATTACTACTACTACTTCCATAAGCACCACTACCGCACTACCACCACCAGCACCACCACCAACACCATTTTTACCATAACCTCTACTACCATTACCACAATTATAACCACTATTCTCAACTCTACTACTACTACTATAACTTATGCCATACCCACCGCTATCACTCCCATCAATGTGACAACAGCTAGCACCACCACAACCATTACTAATGTAACCGTAAGCACCACTACAATGACCACTACTACCACACCATCACCACCACTACATTTACTACTGTAGGCACCACCACCTACGACCATCATCACTACCCCCAAACTCCTTTATCACATTCACTACTATTTCTGTTATAATCTCTACTCTCACTATAACTACTACATCAGAAACACCATTTTAAACAACCACCAATACTACTACTACTACTACTGTTGTTGTTGTTGTTGTTGGCACTCCGTCGC
>NW_026404009.1:0-406 GCF_001194135.2 Octopus bimaculoides | reverse complement strand
TACATACATACATACATACATACATAATTCGTTCCCTAGTTTCATTCATGTAATTTTTATGCATTTCTTTTTTCTCTCTTTCTTTCCCTCTCTGTTTTGAACTCTACTTGTACGGCCACCAACACGGACTCAACATTCAACTATCAACTACTGTTAACGTCTACCAACGTCCAACAACGCCAAACTGTCTATCGCACCAACCATAACCATCAAACGCCTACATTGACCGTTACAAACGATCGTCACACTCGTCCGACAACACCATTTAACGTCGACATACATTAACGTTAACCATCACCACCAACGTCAAATATCAACTGTCATCACTGACTGTCACCGTTCAATAATCAACATCTACTACGTCATGGACCGTCACAAACAAACGTCAATATTGACCGTCACCACC
>NW_026404008.1:0-250 GCF_001194135.2 Octopus bimaculoides | reverse complement strand
TACATACTCATATGCAACCGAAAGAAATACACATACACCCGTACATATGTATGGAAATATAAACACAGACTCACACACACATACACACATACACACGTACAGACACACATACATATTCATATGCAACTACAGAGATACACATACACTCTTACATAAGAGTGAATACATAAACAGACACTTTTTCTCACAACGTACCTACCTACATACATACATACATACATACATACATACATACAAACATGCATACAAA
>NW_026404007.1:0-468 GCF_001194135.2 Octopus bimaculoides | reverse complement strand
CACATGCACATATGCATACATACTTACATACATACTGTCAAACTAGATAATATAAGCATAGTCATATATATGTCTCTTTGCCTGTGTATATATATTTCTCTCTCTTTCTCTTTCTCTCTCTCTCTATATATATAAGGGAAAAGAGATGACTAAGGAATAAGCAATTATCTTAAGAACTTTATTAGCATATTGAGGCTCTGATGAAGCTGTAAGGTGTTACTCAGGCACTCAACTGTAAGTCCACCACATCTTATAGTGGAAACAACTGTAAGCTAATGAAGTTCTTAAGATATTAATTTATTGTTTTGTCATCTCTTTTTCCTTATTACTGCTCTGTACTTGACTAATTCCTTGTTTAGAAGCAGATGTATATTGGATTCTACACCAGGATGTAATGTCTAAGTGACATATATGTATGTATGTGTGTGTATACACACACACACACACACATATAACATGTATATATAT
>NW_026404006.1:22017-24034 GCF_001194135.2 Octopus bimaculoides | reverse complement strand
CACACACACACACACATATATATATATCTGTATATACACACACATTTCTATATATTTAAAGAGATCTGCTCAAACCATGTGTGTTTATTTGTATACATCAGAGAATTGGTCCAATGGTTCCAGTAACATTGGTGTTTGTTATAAAGATGGGGGGGGGGGTTGGCTGTGGCGGTGGTAAGGCTCCTGGTGTTGATGTGGTTGGAGGTGGTAGCGGTGGTAACAGCAGCAGTAGTAGTAGTAGTTGCATTAGCAGCAGCAACAACAGTATTAGTAGTAGTACTAGCAGCACTTGTAATAGTAGTAGTAGTAGTAGTAGTAAAATCGGTAGCAATGATGGTGGGGGTGGTAGTGGCTGTAGTAGTGCCAGTAGCAGAAGCAGTAGTAGTAATAGTAGTAACAGTAGAGGTAGTAGTAACAGTAGAGGTAGTAGTAGTCATAGTAGTAATAGTAGTAGTAGTGGTGGTGGTGGTAGTAGTAACGGCAAGAGCAGGAGCAGTAATAGTATTAGTAACAGTAGTAGTAGTAGTAGTAGTGGTAGTAGTAGTAGTAGTAGTAGTAGTAGTAGTTCTACCACTAAGCCGCAACGTCATACCACTACCACGACCAGCGCCAACCATCACCTCAAGAACAACAACCACCGCCGCCGCCGCCATCCCCTGAAGGCCGAGGCGAGAACAGCTGAGTGGGCTGGAGGAGGAGGTGGCGGGTGGTGGAAGAACGTAAAGAGAAAGTCGGTGTGAGGATCGATACCTCATCGCTACGAACAGTTGAATGAGAAATCAATCATAGAGCCATTGAGATCGCGATAACTGACACGACAACAAAAACAGCAACCGCTACGATGATGATGATAATAATAATAATAATAATAATAATAATAATAATCCTTTCTACTGTGGGCACAAGGCCTGGATTACTGTGGGGAGGGGGGCACAGTCGATCAAATCTATACCAGTACTTAATTGGTACTTAATTTATCGATCCCGGAAGGATGAAAGGCAAAAAATCGACCACGGTGGAGACTGACGAAACGCCGCTAAGCATTTTTTCCAACGTGCTAATAATTCTGCCACCTCGCCGCCTTAATAATAATAATAATAATAATAATAATAATTATTATTATTATTATTATTCTCTAGAACAACACTGTACAAATAAAAATATATTGTACCCTAGGCATAACACATACATGAACTTCTAACTTGTTGTCTCTTGAGGTCTCTGGGTGAGACTTGGATCCAACTTGTACAAATGGAAAACAAAAGTCAAACATAAAATAATAATAATAATAATAATAATAATAATAATAATAATAATCTTGCCGGCCTACTCGAACTAAATATTAAGACCTGCTCCTACCCCATGTTAGAGAATCTGCATAAAGGGGGAGTCGGGAGAAGCCGGTTTATAATGGCGTGAAGTCATATAATTCGAGATAATGAAATCAAACCCATTTGTGAGGCGTTGAAAGTACTTAATGCGTACGTTTCTCAACTTGCATATCACGTGATAGGAAACACGTCCCTTCTCTCTATATATACATATTCTTCTTGTTCCTGGTTTAGTGGCCGATTTCACTTGCTGTCCACAAACATACACACTACATATATATATATATATATATATATATATATATATAACTATTTCCATCAGTTGGTTCAGATTTTCAAATGCATCAACTGAAGAAGATATTGCATTTAGGATTAAGTTTCCTACTATTAGGAATATCTGAAACGTGTATATTAAATACTTTCAAAATATGATTAGTTGGTTTAGCTTTCATTATTACAAATTGCATATGTGTATGTGTGTGTTTGTATGTGTGTGCTTGTGTGCCTGTAATATGTATTTATAGCGTTTTACTAACACAGTTCATTGATAAAAAGCGAAAACCTGCAGCTTCCGACAATTCAACGATGTTATATACATATATAAGTATGTTATATATATATATATATATATATATATATATACTTACAAATATTATTGTATATATCTATATACACATATATATATA
>NW_026404006.1:20580-21691 GCF_001194135.2 Octopus bimaculoides | reverse complement strand
ATATATATATGTAGGAAGAAATACAGAGAGAAAGAAGAGATTAATACGCCAGATAATGAAATTAGATGGGAATTCGTTAGTGTACATAAATATCAAAATACATTAATAGACGGGAGAAAGATACATCTGCATTATAAATGTCCACATACGTATATCTATATCTTTCGGTGTGTGTGTGTGTGTGTCTGTGTGTGTGTGCGTGCGTATACTCATAGAGGCATACACATGTACGTTTACAGGATGCCAGGCATGTAACGATGTTAAACGTAATGGGACTGCGTACTAGGCAGGGGTGCAGTGGGAAAGCGTGAAACGACTAGTTAACAAATAGTTAAGATATTAAGTTATCATATATATATATATATATATATATATATGAAGACAGAGAGAGAGAGAGAGAAAGGGGGAGAGAAAAAAAGACAGAGAGATACAGAAAGTAATATAGATATAGAGTTGGAATTTACAAAAAAAGCAAACAAAACAAAAGAGGAAGACGGGTGTTTAAACAACGAACAGATGTATTAGTTTAACGCTTGGGAAGGTGAGAAAGTCTTTTACGTTTCGGGCCTAGGCTCTTCGACAGAAAGGAACACAGAAAGAAACAGGGAGCGAGAATAAATAAAAAAGGTTTAGTCGCTAGCGATCTATCATGGCGAATGCCCGTCGCACACATATATACACATACATACATAGAACTGAACCTAAGACCTCAGACATATATCAATGAGAAATTTTGAGAAATACAAATTTATATCATTTGTCCCCTATGTACGTTTTATATATAGACAGTCTGTTAAAGTCTGTCATACCGGCCATGACGAAGGGAAATAGCCCTGAAACTCGAGTCGCCTTTATATATTTATATTTATATATTTATATATTTGATCCTTTATATTGAACACTCAATATTTCATCTACATTCAATACTTTCTTTCATGGTGCCATCCATTTTTATTTTATTTTATTTTATATTATATTATTTTATATATTGTATATTATATTATATATTGTATATTCCATATTCTATACCCCACATTGGTTCTGCAGGAATATAAATAAAACATAAAAAACAGACAGTGTTGGAACTCTTTTAAACAAAATAATATATATA
>NW_026404006.1:16930-19964 GCF_001194135.2 Octopus bimaculoides | reverse complement strand
CTCTCTCTCTCTCTCTCTATTTGTCCCCCCTAGCATTGCTTGACAACCGATGCTGGTGTGTTTAGATCCCCGTAACTTAGCGGTTCGGCAAAGGAGACCGATAGAATAAGTACTAGGCTTACAAAGAATAAGTCCTGGGGTCGATTTGATTCGACTAAAGGCGGTGCTCCAGCATGGCCACAGTCAAATGACTGAACCAAGTAAAAGAATACAAGAATATATATACATATATCTTTCCCGCTCTCATATTCTCTCTCTGTCTCTCACATACTCTCTCTCTCTATCTCTGTATATATATATATATATATATATATATATATATATATACACACATATACAGATGTGTGTATGTGAATATGCATATCGTGTCATGCCTGTATGTATTTGAATGGCTCTCTGTCTATTCATTTATGTGTGTATATAACGGCTTTGTTGCTATGTCTCTCTTCATGAGACCCTCTCACTCTCTCAACTCTTTATTCTCTCTCTGACTTTCTCTCCTCTCTCTCTCTCTCTCTCTCTCTCTCTGTCTCAATACCACTATGTCTTTCTCTATCACTTTTTCACTCTATCTTCTCCTTCCTCCCCCTTCTCCCTTTCTCTCCCTCTCTCTTTCTCTCTTTCTTCTCTGTCTCTGTCGCTTTTCCTGTTTAATTATTCACCAACTCCAGCGCAGTAATGGCCCAGTTCGGTGCGTAGTGGAAAAGTCTTGTCTTTCATCTCTGGCTAACAAAACAACAGCTCCACCACCCTCACCACCAGCACTTACCCATCACCACCACCGCTACCAGCAACACCAACAACAACAACACCACCAGCAGCAATAAATAAACAAATAATAATAACCGGTACTCAACTGATACTTATTTTATCGATCCCCGCAAGGACGAAAGGCAAAGTCGACCTCAGAACGTAGCGACGGGCGAAATGCCGCTCAGCATTTTTACCCGGTGCTGTAACGATTCTGCGACTCACCACCTTAAAAGAAAAAAATAATAATAATAATAATAATAATAATAATAATAATCTGTTCTTTGTTTGATTTCCGGGGTGAGCGCGAACGCAGACCCCACACTTAGAAATAGCGCACCCGAGTCGCCCACATTTGGGGCGATCGCAAAGGTTAACCCAACCGGAATGCAATGGAAGGGTCTCACTCTGGGAGAACCACCTTGAGGATCATGGTTTAATTAATAATAATAATAATAAGAAGAAGAAGAAGAAAGCACAAGGCCTGAAATTTGCTTGGAGGGGACTAGTCGATTACATCGACCCCCAGTGTTTCACTGGTACTTGATTTATTGTGACTGGAATAGAATGTCCTGTTGCGCTTCTACGGAATGTTTTCTGCTTAGCGACGGGAAAGATTATTAGAAGCGTTCTAAGTACTTGGAAGACTATTGAAAGCTTGTGGACACCTGCGGTTACAGGTAGTAACCCGCTTCCAAACATAGTTCCTGCCAGAAATCACCCGGAAGGTAAGTCAAATCACCAAGTTGTCACATTGATTGGCATGCACTGCTCCCTCACTCGATAATAATCATTACATGGAAAAATGCGTGCATGAAAAGTAATATTCTTAAGATTATAAACTCGGAAAAGTACAAGACAAGTTATTACACCTGTAAAAGTATAGGACAAACTATTACTTCAAGTAAAGTAAAGAATAAGAAACTTTTTACTTAAAATATTTTGGCAAAGAATGCCAGTTCTTCTAATTTATCACTCTTTACAATTCTCATCTTTTAAATTTATTGTACAAAACTGTTCAGTTAATTTGTAAGTTTGTCTAATTAGTCACTTTTTTTCTGTATTTAAGGTAGTAAAGTAGCCAAATTCTACTTAAATAAGTATAGTTTTTATATTCAACTTAAACCCTACTTAAATAAGTATAGTGTTATTTTTTTTCTCCTCTAGTTTCAACTCAGAGCTGCGGCCATGCTGATGCACCACCGTTGAAACTATTTGTAAACTATAATAAAATAAGTTTTTATATTCAAATTTTAATTTTAGCTGCAATATTTTATGTAAAAAGTTTCTTATTTTGTTGTTCAATGCGACCAACGATTCTGAATTTCTCATGCATTTTTCTATCATTTAAGCCTAAGAAAAGTATACTTTTATTTTAGAAATAAAAAATTTATGTTAATTGAAGGTGAATAGGTGCTTTACTGCCCACTTGAGGTCTAACATACTTTGATGTAACTTTTTTCTACTGAACCAAATTTCGAACTATTTATGCCAAAGTGTAGCCCATACATGTTCAGATTGGACGAAGGAAATGGAAATGGATCGGACACACACTGCGGAAAGAACCCTCAAATATGACACGACAAGCACTTGACTGGAACCCGCAGGGGAAAAGGAAGCGAGGACGTCCGAAGCAGACATAGAAGCGGAGTATTTCGGACGAGCTCAGGACCACCGGCCTGACATGGGAAACAGCCAAGAAACACGCCAATGACCGCAAAAAGTGGAAAATAACTGTTGAGGCCCTATGATCCAGAAGGGGCAAAGAGGGTTAAGAGAGAGTAGCTGAGGAGGTGTCCTCTTTAGTTGCTATTAACAGTTTGCAATTTAGTTGAGAACTGAATTAGTGGTGAAGCTTGGTGGACTTAAGAATATATTCAACCACGAAAGTGGTTGAATGATAATGATAACAATAATAATTCTTTCTATTATAGGCACAAAGCCTGATTTGGTGAATGAATTGTATATATTTATATATATTATATACCTGCAAGACACGGATGTAGAGGTCTTCAAGACAAAACTCGACGCTTTCCTTTCCACGATACCAGACGAACCAATGGCTCGAAATGAGACATAGTTTAGGGTAGCGATGTCAAATTCTCTTATACACCAGATGTGCCATCAAATCTCTTGATTGGACTATATCAGGTGGAGGAGAAGAGCCATGCAAGGAACGTGAAGAGAGCACAGCATAAAGACGGAAAGTCACGGTGGTGCTCCAGCATGACCACAGCCACTTGGCTGAAACCCATAAATAAATATATATATATATATATATATA
>NW_026404006.1:13219-15797 GCF_001194135.2 Octopus bimaculoides | reverse complement strand
ACCAACACTATTACCATATCCACCACCACCACCACAACAGCCATCACCACCACCACAACAACAACAACAGCAATCACCACAAACACCATCACCATCGCCACTACTACCACCACCACCACCACCATCACCATCACCACACAACCGCCACAACCATGACCACCACTGCCAACACTATCGCTATGACTAGCATCACCACAACCACCACAGTCACCACCACAACAACCAAACCACCACCACCACCACTACCACCATCCTACCATTGTATTGCTGCCATCTTTCACACCGTCTCGCCTAACACCCTCCCCCGTACACGACCACCACCACTTAGCCACTACCATCCGACCGCCATCTTTATTCCCGTCACGTCCAAGCTATTAATAGACTTGGGCAAAGGAAATTGAATAAAAGCTCAAATGTGGACCAGAGCGCCTGGGGGTGGGAAGGGGGAGGGGATGAGGGAATGATGGAGGAGGAGGAGGAAGAAGAAGAAAGTGAACGAGAAAAGTGTAAAGAGAATGAATGAATGAATGAATGAATGAAGCGCAAAATACCGAAAGAAAGAAAAAAGGAAAAAAAGAAAGGAAGAATGACAGAAGGAAACAATGACAGAAAGACGGAAAGAAAGAGAGAAAAAAGGAAGAAGGAAAGAAAGAAGAAAGAATGGCTGAAAGAAAGAAAGAAAAACAAACAAACAAACAGATAATGACGGAGAGAAAAATCATGAAAGAAATAAGGAAGGAAAACATGCAAAAGAAACCGAAGAAAAGAAAAACAAAAGAATGAAGGAATAGGAAGGAAAAAGCAAAGAGTAAGAAAAGAAAAAAAGGAATGATAAAGAAAACGAAAAAAACAAAGAAACTGAGAAGACGCCCCAGCATGGCCGCAGTCTAATGATTGAAACATGAAATAAGTTTGGAAAATCTAAGACAATTTAAGAGAATAATTTTTGTCGTTCTCTGTCTCTCTTTCTCTCCCTCTCTCCCTTCTCTCTTTTTCTCTCCACTCTCTCTCCCTTCTGTCTTTCTCTCCTCTCTCTTCCTTATCTCTCTCTTTCCTCTCCTCTCTCTCCCTTCTCTTTTTTCTCTCCTCTCTCTCTCTCCCCCCTCTCTCTCCTTTCTCTCTTTCTCCCTTCTCTCTTTCTTTCTCTGCCCTCTCTCTGCCTCTCCCTCTCTCCCCCCTCTCGTACCATTGTTACATATATATATATGTATGTATAATGTGTGTGTGTATCTGTGTGTCTGTATATGCGTGTATGCGTGCGTGTATGTGTGTGTGTGTGTGTGAGAGAGAGAGAGAGAGAGAGAGAGAGCGTCTTCTTTCCGTTCCCCCTCTATCAAATCCACCCACAATGCTTTGCTCGGCCGCATGCTTCAGTCAAAGACACTTACCCAGGGTGCCATGCAGTGGGACTGAAACCGGAACCATGTGGTTGGGAAGCAAGCTACTTACCACACAGCCACGCCTGCGCCTGTGCATGTTTTTTTGCATTTATACGTGTATGTGTGAGCGCGTGTGTGTGTGTGTATTATTAAATAAAAATTTAATATATGCTTCCCAAATTCCCGTAGGAGAGAGAAACAAATATATATTTAGCATATCCGATTATATTTTTAGAAGAACCTTATTATGTCTACTTCGTTATAATTAGCATTGAGTTCATTACATAAGTCACGGCTTCTGTTATTCTTATAAATAAGCAACACTATATATATATATATATATATATATATATATATATATATATATATATATATATATATATATATATATGGGTGCTGTATATTATGTTTCTCTCACTTCCACTGTTAGCACGCCACGTGGTCCATTGCGTTAAGATGTATTTAATCAAATGTTTACACAAAGAGATACCATATCACTTATTTTATTGATCAAGCGTATGCGTTACGTAATTATGTTGTATTTTTCTGCAATGCATAGAAGGTATGTACCGGAACCGATTACGTAACGACTGAGTGATGTCTATTATTATCTATAAATATGTAATAACCTAAAGTTAACGGACCGAATGAGCTGTGGTATTTCTACTATGGGTATCTCGTATGCCTAAACTCTACCACTGTAATCCGAAATGTATTCTGGATTGCCCACTCACAACGAAAGAAAAACACATTTTAGTGAAAGATATGTATATTAGGGAGGAATTTCAGTCCTTTGAGATGCTATTTCCCGCAGGGTGAGAAGGAATATAAAGGATCACCTCCTTAAAAACATGACTGAATTACACATACCGTAATGGTACATCGGGGTGTGGAGGTAGTCATATCTGGAATGTACTTGATCGTAGATTTGTTCATTCGGGATTCCACTGGCGCGAGATCATGTGTACGTACGTACATACATACATACATACATACATACACAATAAACAAAACCATTTAATTCCCAGATTAAAACAAAAGATTATTTTATATGAGACTTCGCTAATAAATAGACAGATGTTGAAAAGAAACGGTGGTTTTAATTTACAGCATTCAATTATCAAACATTGATAATTGGAATGAATAAATAAAATTAAATATTAAGTATTTATGGAATTTTGATTTACTGCTGGTGACTT
>NW_026404006.1:9860-10495 GCF_001194135.2 Octopus bimaculoides | reverse complement strand
TCTCTCTATCTCTTTCTCTCTATCTCTCTCTCTCTCTTTCTCTCTATCTCTCTCTCTCTCTCTCTCTATCTCTCTCTGTCTCTCTCTCTCTCTCTCTCTCTCTCTCTCTCTCTCTATATATATATATATATATATATACATGAAAAAACATATATGTCTTTTGTGTATATACGATGCTATCTATATACTGCATACGTAATATACTTATGTTGAACAAAACATATATACACGCGTGCGCATGCGTCCATACACATAAACACGCGCACATAAACACACATATACCAATTGACATTTCATAAAATTTCCCTTTTTTTTTCCTGATCGATCGATAAACCGACAGATCGAGCGTGTCTCAAGGGGTGGGGGTTGTATAGTAGAGTGGAGGGTGTGGTGTGGGCGGTGAAGGTTTAGGGGTGGGGTAGAAGGTACCGATGATGACACTTCCATATATGGTCATTATCGAACAACGGCCGATCCCAAACGGAGGATTGTTGCTTAAGGTTATAACGTCCGGCAGAGTAATAAAAAAAATATAAAAAAGCGACAATACCGAACAAGCTAATACCACTGGGACGTCTTAGCGCACAAATGTTTCGTCCGTATGTTCGTGTGAAGTTATATATATATATATATAT
>NW_026404006.1:8392-9248 GCF_001194135.2 Octopus bimaculoides | reverse complement strand
ATATATATGGATAATAATAATAAATGGAGCAAAACGCATGTCAATAAAATTTCCCTTAATTCCTACACATGTTTCAAAATAAATGAGAGCTCTTTCACAAAGAAGAAAGACCTGTTGGGGTTCCTCATATATTTCTCTTCAGGGAGTTCATAATAAAACATATAACAGCAAGACAAAAACGAAATGATGAGGTAACTTACGAGCAGAGATGTTACATGGTCAGTGACCGTTATATATATATATATATACACATACGGTACGTAGCTTGCTTCCCAACCACATGGTTCCAAGTTCAGTCTCACTGGGTGGCACCTTGAGCAAATGCTTTCTACTCAATAGCGAGGGACTATTGCACACAATGAGTCGAAACGATCGTAGTGATTAATAAGCATCACGTGAAATCCACTTTTGTTATACACGCAACAGTCAGTGAGGAATTTCCAAGTTAGATCCAGCGCCATTTATGTCAATACCGCGGATGACATCAGGTAGCCATAGACAGTGAACAGGCTTTAATCAGCATAATACCAGCTGTATACTCAAGCTTTAATTAACTACTTATATACACACACATGTGTGTGTGTGTGATTATATGTACTTATGCATGCATGTATATTTCAAAATAAACATAATTTGTATACGTATAATATATATATATATATATATATGTACGTGTAATACACAAACATATATATGTATGTACGCATACGTGTATGTATGTATTTATGTATAGGCGGACGAGAACGCCAGGCAGACAAACGGGTCGGCGACATACAGACAGACGCGGCTATTAATTCTTGTTTACGTAGACATTCGTTTCCAAAAGCGATCCACCGCCTGGAACGCCGCTTCCAAC
>NW_026404006.1:3834-4922 GCF_001194135.2 Octopus bimaculoides | reverse complement strand
TATATATATAAATATATATATATATCTCATCTATCTCTCTGTCTATCTAATCATCTATCTATCTATCTATCTATCTATCTATCTATCTATCCATCTGTATGTATACTATGCATAGATATAGTCCCCTGATATTTTTTTCCTTTATTTTAATTTATTTGGGGTGAGAGTCGGGTTCTTGTTTATTATTCAAAAAACAATCTTTCTCTGTGTGTATGCACGTGTGTCTGAAAGGTATGGCGAGTAGAGCTGTAAATATCTGAGGAATATATAAATATATACATGTGTGAGTGTGTGCATGTTTGAGATTGTGCGTTTGTGCATGTAGAGGTATGTGGTTGCAAATTATGTGTGTGTGTGTGTGTGTGTGTGTGCGTTTGAGTGTGTTAAAACGTATGTATGTATTTGTGCGTGTATGTATGTGTGTATGTTAGTAATGGGTGGGACAGGGTGTCTGTACGAACACCTGTGGTGTTTATATGAATGTGTATTGGTGTACATAAATGTGCTCTTTTATGTGTGTGTGTGTGTGTGTTTATGTGTCATGTATGCATGTCTGTTTGTGGGTTTGTGTGTGTATATATATGCATGTGTATATATATATTTATGTGTGTGTATATATATGTGAGTGTATATGTATATGTGTGTATATGTATGTATGTGTGTGTATATATATATGTATGTGTATATATATATATATATGTGTATATATATATATATGTGTGTGTGTATATATATATATGTATGTGTTTGTGTATATATATATATATATGTATGTGTTTGTATATATATATATATATGTATGTATGTGTGAATATATATATATGTATGTGTGTATATATGTATGTGTGTGTATATGTATGTGTGTGTGTGTGTATGTACGTGTGTGCGTGTGTAAATATATATATATATGTATTACTCTTTTACTCTTTTACTTGTTTCAGTCTTTTGACTGTGGCCATGCTGGAGCACCACCTTTAGTCGAGCAAGTATATAATCTGTTTTTATGGTGTATATATGACTGCATTTCCTACTACTCACACATACACATACAAGTATATATATATATATATATATATATATATATATAT
>NW_026404006.1:0-585 GCF_001194135.2 Octopus bimaculoides | reverse complement strand
ATGCACTGCTCTCTCACTCAATAATAATAATAATAATAATTTTCGATGATAATGCAAAGATCCTATGAGATTTTATGATTCAGTGCGACCATGAGATAGAGAATAGGAAGCCAGACGGTCTTAATTTAGAAAGAAAACAAACTATGCTGGATCATAGATATAGCATGCCCAGCAGACAACAAGGTATGCGATAAGGAAGAAAGAAAAGTCGATAGATATGACGGGTTAGCTTGGGAGGTTAAGCAGTTGTGGTCGGTGAAAAAGGTGGTAGTGGTACCAATAATTGTCGGAGCCCTGGGAACTGTGAGTAAAAATCTCGAGAAGTACATGGAACAAATAGGGGCTGGAATAAGGGTGGAGCGCTTGCAGAAAACAGCACTGCTTGGAACCGCTCGAATACTCCGGAAGGCCCTCGAAAAATAAAGGGTGTTACCTTAGTTCACTGGTAATGAACAGCTGACACCGTAGTACATTTCCAGTGTTAAAAGCTGTGCAAAGGCAATAATAATAATAATAATAATAATAATAATTTTCGATGATAATGCAAAGATCTTATGGGATTTTATGATTCAGTGCGACCATGAG
>NW_026404005.1:0-539 GCF_001194135.2 Octopus bimaculoides | reverse complement strand
AACGTAAAGACGGACGAAATGTCGCTAAGCATTTCGTCCGGCGTGCTAACCATTCTGCCAGCTCGTCGCCCTAACATTCCGTATAATATTGGTTTCAGATTAAGGCGGTGAGCTGGCAGAAATGCTTAGCGGTTTTTCGTCTGTCTTTACGTTCTGAGTTCAAATTCTGCCGAGGTCGACTTTGGCTTTCGTCCTTTCGGAGTCGATAAATTAAGTACCAGTTGCGTACTGGGCTCGATCTAGTCGACTGGTCCCCTCCCCAAAAATTTCGGGCCTTGTGCCTAGAGTAGAAAAAAATATTGTTTTCAGATTAATTTCGAGGTAGGGGGGTAAGAAGGTTACATCAACCCCAATGATCAAATGGTACTTATTCTGTCGAACCCGTAAAGATAAAAGGTAAAGTTTACCGCGGCGGAATTTGAACTTAGAACGCAAAGACCGTCAAAGTGCTGTTAGGGATTTCGCCCAGAGTGCTACCGATTCTGCCAGTTGGCCGCCTGAGAGGTAGAGAGAAAGAAGGTATTATAAGCAAGCAACAA
>NW_026404004.1:0-372 GCF_001194135.2 Octopus bimaculoides | reverse complement strand
GAGAGAGAGGGAGAGGGGAGAGAGAGAGACTAAGAGATGAATAAATAGATAAGGACACACGCACACATACTCGCGAGCACATACACACACACATGGAGCCTATTGCATGAGTTTAGATAATTCAATTAAAGCAAGACTGGACTGAATGATGCTGACGAGTTCAATAGAGAGAAATGCGTACCCACAATTGTTCTGTGCCTGCTAAGCTCAGATAGCCCTTTCCTTAGCATGCAGATCAATTCGAAAATTATTGTTTTTAATTTCTTAACATTATCTCCCTTTCTTTTTCAGAGTCATTGGCGATTGTCCTGTATTCATACATATAAATACACATACATATATGTATATACATGTGTGTGTGTGTATATATAT
>NW_026404003.1:0-942 GCF_001194135.2 Octopus bimaculoides | reverse complement strand
AAAGGTAATGTTTGTGGTAGTGGTGGTGATGAAGGTAGTGTTGGTAGGGGTAGTGGTGATGGTGATGAAGGTGGTGGTGCTGGTGGTATAAGTGACCCTACAGTAGTACTAAAGGAACCTTAACATAGTTTTACCATTGTAGCCTCATCACCTACCTACCACAAAAACTAACTCTTCAAGGAATTGGCAATATTTCTGGATTCTTCAAATCCTGCAAAGTACAAAATAAAAGTCTTTACCTTTTTTCTTTTTTCCTTTTTTATTTAATGTCTTATATTGTTTGTTTATTGGTGGGGGGGGGAGTTAAATCTTTATTTTGACATTTTTAAAACCACTAAAAAACATTAAAAAAAGGTTTAAAAAAAACAACCTTCACCCCCACCACTCCCACCACATCTTCCCTCCTTCCTTCACTTTCTCCCACCAAAACAGGTAATTGGGAATATTCAACTATTTTCTTATTTTAACTCTTATTTTTCATACACACACACATACATACATACATACATACACACATACATGTATGCATGCATATATATCTATATAGATGTATTTATGCATAAACACATAGGTATCCATATATGTATGCATACATGCATATCTATCTATCTGCATATAGATATATATGTGGGTATATATATATGTGTGTGTGTGTATGTATGTATACATACATATGTGTGTGTGTGTACATATATGTATACATATATGTGTGTGTATATATGTATGTATATATTTATTTGCGCACTTACACATACATATGTATGTATGCATACACACACACAAATATACATATACACACACATACATATATGTACGCACATACATATATGTACGCACATACATACATGTATACATACATATAAACACAATCATACACATATATTTAACTTACATATACATATGTATACATTCATGTATACACACACACACATATACAAATGT
>NW_026404002.1:0-233 GCF_001194135.2 Octopus bimaculoides | reverse complement strand
TCTATATATTTTGCCACATTGCTTTGGTATGCATTTGAGGATTGTAACAGTGTAATTGGAATCAGATTCCGGACATCTGGTAGCATATTTAATCTGACCAGGTTTAAATGTAAGGCAAAGGTTTTCAGAGTACTTGTCAGAGAATTGCTCTATGCTGATGATGCTGACTTGCTGGCATATACGGAGGAAGATATGCAACATTTAATGGATAGATTTTCCACTGCATGTACATA
>NW_026404001.1:0-239 GCF_001194135.2 Octopus bimaculoides | reverse complement strand
TAAAATTTGAGATCACATAGACAGTATTTTACGTAGGATATGGGCAGTTAACATGAGCACTATCCTTTGAACTTCAGCCATTTTGGGGTATCTGGTATCTGAGCTAGGTAGTAATCATCCCGTTTCGCGGTCATTCTCAGGGCACCTATGACAATAGGTATTGTTTTTTTTCTTCAGATTCCACATTTTGCTAATTTCTATTTCAAAATCTTTATATTATTATTATTATTATTCAGTAG
>NW_026404000.1:0-548 GCF_001194135.2 Octopus bimaculoides | reverse complement strand
ATATATAAAATCATTTAACTGATAAAAAAAATCCTCATGCCAACATCACTGAGTTATTTATTCACAACTGTGAAAGACTTGATTGTTCCAGAGCAGTCAGAATAAGAGGCTTGGTCATTTGATAGGGGAGAAAACAATATATAGCAATGGCAATTAGGTGCTTTGAGAAATGAGGAGTAAAATTAGGTCGAGATGTAGTCTCGAGTTTGTTAATGACATGCCATGCCAAGCTTGGTGTACGCGCGCCTTCAACACGTGCTTGGTGCCTCGGTCATAAAAAGCAGACAAGAAATACTTGTGGAATAAATTGGCCAGAAAATAACAGGGACGTGACCGCTATACACTTTTGGTTGTTTTTGTAACGTATTAATCTAGTTAAATGCTCATTGCAAAAGGCAAAAAACTTAAAAAGCAATCAATCAAAGAAGTCAAGTTATTTGCATTTATTATCATGATTATCGCCACCACCACCACCACCACCACCACCAGTCCTCATCGTCATCATCATCATCATCATCACATCATTATTATCAAGATCTCTATGATTC
>NW_026403999.1:0-287 GCF_001194135.2 Octopus bimaculoides | reverse complement strand
AATAATAATAATAATAATAATAATAATAATAATAATGATAATGATAATGCGAGCTGGCAAAACCGTTTAGCATGCATGGCAAAATGCTCAACCGCATTTCATCCGCCTTCACGTTCTAAGTTCAAATTCTACCGAAGTCGATTTTGCCTTTCATCCTTTCTGGGTCGACATACTAAGTAGCAGTTGAGTACTGGCGTCGATGTAATCGACTGGCCCCACCCTCATCCAAAATTTGAAATCATCATCATTATTATTATTATTATAATTATTATTATTATTATTATTAT
>NW_026403998.1:0-374 GCF_001194135.2 Octopus bimaculoides | reverse complement strand
TAAAATGAACTTCTACATAGAACCTTCCAATATATATAGGAATGACACACCCACTCAACAAATCTTCCTTTCTAAAAAACACTTACAGCTTTCTAGATACGGCTAATAGCGCGGATGCCACAAACAACGTATGTGGTGGAATGTTTGCTTATAAAAACTTGTATATGCACACATGGGAGTAAGGGGACATCCGAGTAAGATTGTGCACACGAACCCACACATATACATATGCATTGGAGTGTCTATAGCTATGTATTTATAATGTTTGTAGGCTCTTTGTGTGCCTTGTATTTTAAAGGGTTTTTTTACATATATCTTTTTTACATTTTTGCATGTCCCACATGCTATACCTTCATTTTTCATTTATGTATTCT
>NW_026403997.1:0-995 GCF_001194135.2 Octopus bimaculoides | reverse complement strand
CAGGCATCTGTGTGATTGAAGGCGAGTATATCTATGTATATAGACATATATACATACATATATATACACACATATATATGTTCGTCATATAAACGTGTGTATCTGTACGTATATACTAGAGGCGTTCTAATCACCATGTTCCACTCAGCAAATCCTGACCATCTTTTATCGTTGCCTCTGGTAAAATGTTGATACTATATTCCGGTAACATACCTAGACTCATTCATGCAAATATTCATCTATATATCTATATGTATACAAACATGGAAACACATATACACACACATATATATAGTTATACTTACATAAATGTATATGTACATATGTACATATATGCATATATAAATGTGTGTGTGCGTGTGTGTGTGTGTATCTATGCGTAAACACGTACATACCTATGCATATAGTTTCGAACACAAATTACACTTTTAATAAACTCACAATAGTAACTCATTTTTGCGGCGAAAATATTATGCACACACACACATATGTACATGCATATGTACATATATTCACACACGTCGATATATATATATATATACATACATACATGCATAGATATATACACATAAATATATGCACACAAATATATTTAGATATTTCCGTATCTACATACGTGCATACGCATACACACACACACACATACACAGAACAACACACGCACTTACACATATACATTTATAGATATATTTATACAGATATATTGGTATATATGTATATATATATATATGTATATATATTTACAAATATATATATATATATGTATATATATTTGCAAATATATATATATATATGTATATATATTTGCAAATATATATATGTATATTTATTTGCATACTTGTATATGTTTGCATATGCATACATATATATATTTGCATATACATACATATATATATTTGCATATGCATACATATATATATTTGCATATACATATATATATGTGCGTGGATATATATACACAAATACACTTATATAAACACACAGACGCTTATATA
>NW_026403996.1:288-489 GCF_001194135.2 Octopus bimaculoides | reverse complement strand
TGATATTGGAAGTGATTGATAGGGATATGATAAATGTGAGAGGGTAGTAAAAGGGCTGAAGGTGTAGACTATATATATATATAGGTGTAAATGGAGAAAAATAAAACTTCAAATGTGAGTATATGTGTAATGTATTTTTTGTTAATATTTAGCAGAACTAACAGAGTGACTCAAGATCTGAGAGTTTCATGTGTTGACACT